>NW_028258403.1:14198125-14361250 GCF_053883595.1 Heterocephalus glaber
CAAATATTTCTCAAGCTCTAATATTTTAAGAAATAATGGCAGTGTGGCATTTGTTAGCAATGCCTGATAAATCATTTATTGTACAAAAGTACTATTATATGAAGGCACTTCTCTGGCTTGACTTTGACTTCAAAAAATTGTACTTATGTTATTTTTTCAAAAAGTTCATTTTATATCTAAAAGATACATGTTTATAGATAGAGTTAAGCAAATTGTTGTCCAACCTCACCTCCCACCACACACACACACACACACACATACATGCATGCACATGTGCACACACACACACAGCTCTTACCATGTAGAAATAAGCAATCAATATTTTTCTTTGTGGGAATTTATCTGGACTTAGATATATTTTTCTCGATGTAGATATGTAGCTCTGGTTGTATGATCCCACTGCACATGCTACTCTACAAATTGCCTTTTATCAACTGACCTATTGTAAAAACTTTCCCAAGCTATTGAACATTTTTTCAATATCAATGTTCAATATCTTCAAAATATTCCATAATTTATTCCTAAAGTATATCATCAAAGATACTGTGAATATTGTTTCAGAAATATATGCATGCATGCCCTTGGTTTTTTTTTCTTATAATTTCCAAGAAGTCAAACTTCAAAGTAAATAAATTTCTGAGCCTTTGGATATATATTTCCTATATATTTCCCTAGAAATTCTAATGATTTTCAGCAACACATTGTGCTTTTGGATATCTTAATGAAAGGTGAGATAGGTATATTTTAAAAACAGATAAGTGAGGGATAGTGTGTATAGTCTCTGGAGGCTGGTGGACTTGTATTCTCTGTTGTTGTGTTTAAAGAAAAGGTGGCCATTTTTCTCAGCTATCTTTGTTTCACTAAGGGATGCAGACAGTTAACCTATAATGATATGTTCATTGATGTCAAGTAAAACATGGACATGTGTAGTTGTCACATGACCGTAACTTTCATTTTTTCATACTTAAAGGTCTTCAGACTTGTCAAAGGATGCTTCCTCCTTTCCAAGTGTGCCATATCAAGCTTGAAAGTTTTCAAAAGCTTTCTTCCACTTATTTGTGCTTCCAAAATGTTTGAAATCACACTTAAAGAAAATTAAAAGAAAAAAGTGAATTTTCCCTCTAGAAAAGGTCATTTGAATTTGAATTGCAAAGTAATTTCACTTGAAACTTACAACAATTAGTAGCAAATCTACCTACTCTAAATTAGAATGTATTTATAAACCTGAAAAATAGGAGTTTTATTGGAAATTTCATTAAGGAATTAAGTTTTCATAACAATTATTATGGAATTCATATGGATGATTACAAAACAAACTATCAGTTACTTGTCACATAAATATGATAGAGAAAAAGGGAACTATAAGGTCTTTATTTCTGTAAAAGCAAAATAGTGCACTGGTGATAAGGACTTTCTTGAATTACCTTGCTAAGTAAGGTTCACATTTCTTTTACAACCAATGGTGGCTTAGGTAAATTGCTTTGCCTCTCTGTGCTTTGATTTTCTTGTGAGATGGAGGACAATAATACTTGTGGAAGGGAATCAACTATTTTGGTTCATCTATGACTGTCCCATTTTTAATATCTTAAGTCCCAAATCCAGAAAAAGGCTTCCTTGAGATGACAAAACTCTCAACTTTGAGGGATGAGTTTGTGGGTGTAGAAAGTAAAAACCAATAGAGTAGCACATAAACAAAAAAAGTGGTTGAAAGCAATACTGTGTCAGCATAGATTATCTGCCTTTTTGTCAATGATACTAGATTCCCTCTTACTGGTGATAGTAGCAAAAATTAATTAAACCATGTTTTGAACACTTAGAATCTGGCTGAAATATATCTGTATTAAGCATCAGACATATTAGTATTTATTATATTAAGTTCCATGCAGTTCTTTGATGGTATTGAACACTCTTTGAGATACAGAAAATAACTTGGGTGCTTTCCTGCTATTTAACATTATGAAAATACACTATGGCTCCTTGCAGCGCTAGAAATCCCAGGAGTTGCCCTTTGCATGGTCATTAAAATGTCCTGCTGTCCAAGGGTGCCCACCACTCCCTCTTTCTTCACCTTTCAGTGGAGATACTGTGCCCCTTTCAAATATTTAGCAGCAGACTTCCTCTCAATGTGTGCTCACGCCTCCTGTTACTGTTAATGGAAGTCACACATGTGTGCTCACCAGGATGAGAAAGCCTTTATCCCATGTCGGGCAAAGACCCGTGATCCTGAATCTCTTTCTAAACTTCAGACCTGAAGAGAGCAGTGCAGGGAATTGCTGCTTTCTCACTATATTAGCTTCTTCAATTTCCTATTAATTGGAGCCTGCAACCGAGATTCTTGTAACTTCAGGGGATGAACAATACAAATTAAGATCTGGATGCTTTCCAGGAAGAGCCTGGTTCAAAGAACACTTTTGTTTTCTTAAAACAGTTGTGGCTGTTCACAGATCACATGCAGTTGCCTAATGAGTCCATATTTGCTTCTGAGGTTTCAAATTTGCAAACTGCACTGCTGAGAAAGTAAGTGAAGTGTTCACCTACCTCTGGTGTGAGCTGCCTGAGTTAATGTACAGGACAAATACTGGAATAGTCAAAATCCTAAACAGGTGGAACAGAACCTTCAAATATAATATCTTCTCCTTGTTCAGGACATTCATTTTTCCCTAAGAATTCTTTTTAATGTATAAGACTTCAATTTATGTTTTAAGAACTAGTAAACTATAGCAGTTTGACAGCCATTCACACTTAATTTTTTGCATTAAACGAACAGGATTCTTTTCCACAAACATCTATTGTTAGGACAATGCTCTCAGACAGAATTTATGAGAAATGGAATTATGTTACCAAGGAGATAGCATTTACTATAATGAAGAGTAGATCCTAGAAAATGGCCCCTTTTACAGCAGCTCAGAGCAGAGCCACAAAAGCAATTGATTGGTCTTGGCATTTAGTCTTATATCAGCTGTGTCATCCATAGCTTCAGGAGTGAGAACACTAATCTAAAGTGACATTTCTGTTCTGGCGGGCTTTTCTGCCCTGATGAAAGCAATTACTTCATTCCTAAATGATAATTTGCAGGAGTTTCAGCTACTTTAATTGATAATTTTTTTTGTTCTGAGTTCAATTGTGAAGTGATTAGCTGATTTGGTAAATAGAAATTTAAGGTGTGAAATATACAAGTTGCTCCAAGGTAAAGTGCTGTTTATTGGGTGGAGAGAAATTACTTGATAAAGCTACAGTTTTTTCCATCATTATGAGACTGCCAGTTGTATAGCTTAAAGTTCTGGGGGATAAATGAAGAACAAAACACTTTGATTCACGGGGTTTTTGGCAGATGCGAAAGCATACAATGAATATGTTGGTTTTGCTGTGGTTAATTCAAGGGTTGTTCAAATCAAGGTGAACGTAGGTTGAAAAGGACTGTATAGACCTCTCAGCTTTCTTTATTGCTATTCTAATGACTCATCCTGGAATTAAATACTCTTATTTAAAGTTTTAAGAATAAAAATGCTCATTGGCTAAAACCAATTAATTATTAAGTTCAAACATACACAAGACGTTTACTGAAGATGAGGGAATGCATTCAATTGAATGGTTTTAATTACTCTTTTGTTCTATTTTACCACAAGTCAAATGGGTTGCAGCTATTCAGTCAGAATATATCTTAGTTTAAAAATTGTAAGCATAAATCTTGGTGATACTTTACTTGATACTTTATCAAGTGTTACCAGTTTGCAGATTTTTAACACAGTTTTAAGCAATCAGTTTCATATTTTCTTACATGTGGAAAAATAATGGACATTTCACATGTTAAATGAGAAAAATAAAGCAAGAATGAAGGTCAAACTGATTTAGCACATCAAACAGTCTTTGTCAGCCAAGCTTAATATATCCTGAGTTTGTGGAACAAATGAAATTTTGCTGCTGTGTTACACTTTGCTTCCAAACAACCATTACAACTGCTTTTATATATTGTGTGTGCACCAGACCATCAAACAGTGCATCTTTACTGACGTGTTGCTGCAGTGATGATCTACAGCAGCAATCTGCCATTTATATAAGGGCAAAATGCGCATCTATATTTAGTTGTGAAATTGGCCTATTATACTCTTGATGTTTACAGAGGCTAACATAAATTAATGATGACAGCTATGAGCAGTGCATTAGTTAACCAGCAGAGTTCTTACCTTGAACTTGAAGGTTCCAGTTTTAACTTCCAGCCTGTACTACCCAGCTTTCTTCATGTATTAAAGAAAAATTTCTGAAATTATTACCTTTTCTTGGCGAGTATTAAAAGACTTCAATTTGTGAGTCTTCTTCTTTATAATCCTACCAGATAAAAGTTTATACATTTCCCAATTACATTACCTTGTAAGAAAGCTGGTATTTACAATCATGCTTAAAAAACACTCCTGAAAGAGATTTTTCCTTGCATTGGGCTAATTTGATCGACTTTGAACTGTATGTGATGTCAGTGTGGGGTGGGGTTCTTTACTAAAGTAATGAAAGAAGAGCAAGCCTGGCTTATGGAATCTTTATTGTCCTTTTTCCCTTAGCAGCATCCTCATTCAGCTCATGTCAGTGCAAGTGTAGGTACTGGAGTAACTATAGATTTCACCATTAACTATGACCAGAGATCTGACAAGTATGCAGGTGTTCAAAGGTTCATGAGTTAAAATGCTGAAACCTTTGATGAATTTTTGATGGCTGCATTTTTAATACAGGTCGACCTTCTTTCTTTGAGGCTGCATGCCAGATTAATTGATAAATAGTAAAAGTCTGTAGTGCTGGGTTCTCCTAAGCAAAACAAGTAGGAAAATCCATAAAATCCTGCCTGTCTGACTCCTTAGAAATATTTTAAAAAGGTAAAATTTAAAGTGGTTTTGACCCTACCTCTCCTTTCCTCTTACAGTTAGATAACTGAAATCTGTCATGTTCTTTTGCAAAGACCAAATATTATATTATAAAAATTTACATTTGGAATTGTTCAAACCGAAGCTTAATATGGTTGTATTGATAATAGCAAAAGCTACTGAACAAATATATTTTTTTAAAAAATTCATTAAAAGTGGCTATGAAGAAATCACTGGAGAGGAACAAATATTTGTGTTGGCTTCTTTGTTACTCTTCTGTGACTTTTTTTTGTGACTATTTGTCATTTTGACTTTTTGGTATCCTCTGTAGATATCTAGCTGTATCATTTCCATAATCACTATAATCATTTCTGTCTTCTGTAGGTGTCCAGCTATATTGCTTTTATAATCGTTATAACCATTTCTGTAAAGTTGGAAACCAGAGACTCAATTTTGCAAAATTAAATTTGGCCAACCACAAAGGATAACTTACTTCTTTTAATTTAATGAGTAATCAAAGCCAAAATTATATTTTGGGGTAAGAACAAATGAGCCAGTAAATGATTGACACCTTTATCCAGTTGCTTGGGAGATTCACAGAGATTGCAAATCCTGAGTCAATTTCATGATACTGACTGTATGATCCTTCTTTGGCTTTTTGTTTTTGTTGCTGTTTGTTTGCTAGTTTCTGGATTAAGCAGAATTTTGTGATCTGGCCTTGCCCCTGGCGTGGTAGCTGAGGGGGCAGATGCTGTCAAACTTTTTTATTTCCCTCGGCACCAGATGACGTGGTGAGCTCTTCATGGTTCTGGATCTGGGGCTTTGCCTGACTTCCAAGAGAGCTTTTAGATTTGTGATCTTTGGAAGATGTTTGAAAGATCGTCATCTTTCTAAGAGTACACACATATTCTTTCTTACTAATAATTATCACATCCATTAAAAATTTCCCATAGATGCTTTCATAATCTTCCCAAGCAGTTAATCTCTTAATATCTGTTTATATTTTGTTAAAATATGAACAAAATTACTTTTCCTGCAAGTCAATGCCATTTTTTGGATTAATGTACCAAAATGGATATTATACTATAAGAAAATAATTTACTTATAAACCTTTAAACTTCCATTAATATATATATTTTATGATTCATTAAGTATACTTGTGGTATATAATGCATGTAACATAAGAATAAAATTATAATAATAAGGAAAATCAATATCTCATTGATAAAGGAATTTCATGTAAGTACACAATGTGATGTATAAGAGCCAGTGAATAGAAATCATGTTAGTGATAAGAGAGTCTACATTACAAATGAGCATTCTGGACATTTGAACAATAAAACTATCAGTGTGAAAGTTTTTATTTACCATGTGTTATTACTATATGCCACCCACCATAGTAAATAATTTACAAAAGCATTTACAAAAATCATTCCATTTTGCAGACAAGAAAAACTGAGGCAATATAAGTTAAACAACTTGCTCAACTTTACATAATTAGTAAATAATAGAGCCAGGATTTACATCTATGCAGTCTGGCTCCACATTCTAAGTATTAGATTATTACCTTTTTGGTTAGAGTAGTGAATGACCATTGAGAATCTGAAAATTATTTACTGTCTCTCCCAAAATATACACATTTACACATATAATTTTGTAAATGATATCTAGAGAAATATATGTATATGAATATGTGTTTATATCTTTTGAAATTGTTTATTTTGTTTTTTGTTGTTGATGATAATTATTGTTGAGGATTATAGTATAGTCAACAAAGAGCTGATATTTCTACCATCTTTCCTAAGGATGAATGGAGTCTTCTTTTTCACTGTTATCCAAAGTAGACTATTAGAGCCGTGGAAGTATAGGCCTAGGAAGTAACTAAACACCTGAAGTTTAATCATATTTTAGATGTCAGAGATTGGTGCTATAACATTTAATTCATATGCAACCAATCCATTCTTTATTTAGTATTATAGAAATCCAACCACAATTTTTTAGTTGAGAATAGAACATACAAATATGAAGTTTATTTTAGGTTTTAATGTAGTCCTTAATTCAATTTGAGAATTGCTTAAAAGTATGCTCTACTTTACAAAAGCAAGCAAAAAAATTAATCCACAATCTGTATTACTGTCTTAAGGTCTTTAGCTTCATCTATTATACCAGCTTCTCAACCACTTTTATAATCCTTGGACTGTATTTTATTACTGTCCCCCTCCAAACCAATTACTACTTATTACAGACATGGATATTATTCTGAAAGTCTTCTGAACTATGGTTCTTGCATAATGATATGATGTGGGAGTCATGGAAACCATTTTTTATTAAGATTATGGCCAAGAAGATTACTCTAGTAGGGTGATAGAGTGTATATTACAGTTGAAAAAGAGGGAAGGAAGTGGAAAAGAGTACAACAAAGAAGTATGGTAGGTACGTATAACATAAGTCCTTCCCAATACTATTTTAGAAAAGTGAGTAAAGTATATTTGGGCAGGGGATCCAAAAGTGCTCATGTCTGTTTATTTCCCTTCCCCAAGTGGATGTAAAAAAACCATCTCCCATCTATCTTTTGGGAGCTTACTGGACTGATCTCTCTGATGTTAGGGTTTACTTTTCCATGAGAATTATTTCTTTTCAAATTAAATTGTTTTTATTTTTTAACTGATACACAGAACCATGAAAGTTGTACATATTAATGTACAGTGTAATTTTCAATATGTGTTTATATATTGCATAATGTTTAAATAAGTTTAAACCTTTATCTCCTGAAATATTTATAATTTCTTTTTTTGAAAACTTTCAAAATACTTTCTTCTAGCTTTTTGCAGTGTGCAGTACTTATTTGTTATCCATGGTCACATTGCTGTGTGATAATTAGTACCTCAGAGCTTTTGAGTACTCACTAATCAACCTTTTCTTATACCATCCCCTCCTCCATTGTTCACAGCTCCCATGAGGATTAATTTTTCCCCTTAGTTTATTGAAAACCCTATGCATTAATATCAATTTCAGAGTAATTGCTAAATCTACTTTGCTCTAGTTGTATAGAGAAATTCCTGGTATAAATATTAGGAATGTTAATTAGGAAATGAATGAGTTCATTCATAATCATGTAAGTGACATGTATAAAGGAAATTTACACATAACATCCATGCAAAACTACATTTAAAATTACTCCCCATATTACCTAGTTGTGAAATGAGTCCTTGACCCATAGTTAACTATGATATGTTTTATTTGGATTGCAAAAAATTTTTAAAATCTTTAATTAGTGAACATTCTAAAATTGGAAATTATAATATAAAATAATATAATAATAATAATAATTAATAATTATAATATAAAAGTTCATATTTGCTTCTCTAGAAGTTGCAGTGCTGGAAAACTGGAAACACCAGAGAATCATCCCCTGAAGCAGTGGTCAGCCGGAAGTGTGCAGTGTCCCTTTGCTGGGATGTCTCCAGTTTCTCACCTTTTCCATCAATCCTCTTCATCCTTCTTCCCCTTAAAAGATCCTTACTTACACTCTCAGTTTCTCACGCTAGAGAAACTATTCAGTATTTACACATGTGTGTCCTGTTTATTTCACTTAAGAGGATGGCCTCAATATGCATCCATTTAGCTATAAATGTCTCTAGTTTCTCATTGTTTATGGCTGAGTAGTACTCCATTTTATAAAAGAGCCACATCTTCTTTATCCAGTTTCCAGTTGATGGGCACTTGGGCTGCTTCCAAGCTTTAGCTATTACAAACTGTGCCACTATAAACATGGGTGCATATATATCACTGTGGTATGATCCTTTTAATTCTTTTGGGAAGATCCCCAGCAGGGGAATAGCTGAGTCAAATGGGACCTCCAGTCCTAGTTCTTTGAGGTATCTCCATGGGGGAAAGGAAAGAAGGGAAAGGATTATGAGAATAGGAAAAAAATTATGAGAATAGGAAAAAATGGAAACAAAGTCTTTGTAAATAGGGAAGGGTGGAAGGGGTGAAGGGAGCACAGGGAATGGGGAAAAAGTAAGAACCAAGATACATCATGTACAGGTACAAGCACCCAATGATAAATGTAAACATATTGTGTACCTAAAATGTACCAATAAAATAATTTAAGCAAGAAAAAAAAAGACCCTTGCAACATCTGCTCTAGAACTCCATCATAGTCACTTACTGGAGCCAAAAAAGGCACAAGTTTATCACACCTTTTGAAGTAGTATTGGATTACAAGAACAGAAACAAAGCAAAGCACTGAACTTGAACCACTGCACCATCCCGAGTACAAGTAGTGGAGAAAACATGTCAAAAAACATAATTCTTTTGGCATAGCTAACTTAATTATTGATAGATAAGTTGCTTTTTATTTTATAAAAGGAGGCCTGAGATTCTTTTATGTATCTAAGATGTTAACTTGTATCCTAGTTATACTTTGTCATATCTGAAGACATCACTCTCTTTACTCACATAATTTATAAGAAGCTAAAAATTGAGTATTTGTAGAATCAAATGAAGATTAAGATAGTGGGAAGTACGTGACATAACCCTTCTTTTCTTTGTATATTATTAGCAAGGTTTCTGGCTGAGGTTTTTGCCAGTCCTATCAAGAGACAAAGGTTTGTCACCTGAGACTGCTTTGACTCTGAAAATAATAGCATTTACTTGTCTAGCTTTGAGATATACATAGTTAGCTGATGTAGAAAATCTTACCAGTAGAATAACCTGGTATCTTTGTTGCAGTATTAACTAAATAAATTATCTAGAGCATTTTGGCATTTCTTAAATTTCACAGATATTCAGTATGGTATTTTGGGTGTCTGTAGTGATTGCTCTTTCCTCTGTGAATGATGTGAGGGGTACAGTAATGCTCCATAGTATGTTATTAGCGAGTGGAACCACACTGCCAAACTCATTTTTGATCTGTTATTCTGGATTCATTTCCTTCTCTGTTTCTCTCTTATTATAATGGGAAGCCGGAATGCTAGATTCAAAGATGTAAAATGTTTTCAGAGTCTAATAATTTGGATAGTTAAATTTTTTTGTTAATACCTTGGTATTATAAATATTACCCAGATATTTACTGGAGTCTGATTCTGAATGCGTTCCTCATCAGACACGAAGCACTGTGGTGCAGAGGTGGAATTCTCCTGTCAGATGCCCACGCACAACTTCAGTTGTGCCAGATTCTGCCCTCAGCAATGTGAGCGCACTTCAAACAGAAATGTGCATGAATAGTTAAAGGAAATGCTGGATCCCACCTGTTGCCTCTTCTGTGAAGTAATAAGTCTATAATGTTTATACATTTTAATAACCCAGACAGGGCTCTATCTTTCAACATTCAATTTATGTTAGCCTAAAGTTTGACGTGTGTGGGGGGGATGTTCTCTAGTATCTTAGAGAATTTATCTGTCTACTAATATATGTCCAATAAAAAGGAATTATAGAATTCTCTTATCAACCAGATATCGGCACATTTCTGGAGTTGCATTGAAATCTTTATTTTCAATGTGATGTTTTCTTCGTCTGACTGAAAGTGTCATGATCCTTACTGAAGACTGAAAACATATCAACATTATGTTTGTTGAGTCTGTCAAAGTGATTTGCATTTGTGTTTATCTTTTGTTCCCCAAGACGATAATTGAAAAAAATTTTTTTTCAAAATGTTTCCTTTTGATGATTTAAGATCCCTTGCTGATGAAAGTTGAATGAACCAAATAATTAGCTTGAAAGTAGGTATATGAATATAAGCCCAATCTTTAAAATTGCCTCACCTATAAACTTAATGCTGTGTCTTAGAAAAAATGATAATATCTCAATGTTCAGACAATCAGAGGAGAAACAAAACAAAACCTAACATGGAAAATACTATTTTTACTCACTTGTCTTGAGTTGGTGACAAGAAACCAGAGGTAGAATATGTTTTAAGTGACATTGCCTGAAACTTAATTTCCTGTGATCCTTTGAGTTTTAAGTAGTTTTGGTAGAATTTTTTTTTCTGGGGAAAAAAGGAAATAAAAAGAAACCAGTATCTGTTTGATGACAGAATTATTTGTTCTAAAAAACACTTTTCTATTCCTTTGATTTCAGTTTACAAGCATTGAGAAAGGAGAAGTCTCGAGATGCTGCTCGTTCCCGCAGGGGAAAAGAAAATTTTGAGTTCTATGAATTGGCCAAGTTGTTGCCTCTTCCTGCAGCCATCACCAGCCAGCTTGACAAGGCATCTATCATTCGACTTACAATTAGCTATCTGAAAATGCGGGACTTTGCTAATCAGGGGGACCCTCCATGGAACTTGCGAATGGAAGGCCCTCCGCCCAACACATCAGTAAAAGGTAAGATTTGGACCACTGTTCAGTCTGGAATATGGTCGTCTGTAGGTATCTCTAAAATGAAATGTTTACCATCATCCTTTCTTCTTTTCCTGCATATCAATCCTTTAAAGGGATACAAATGTGGAAATCTGAACTCTGCATGAGAAAGACACCATGTGAAGGTGAAACAAACCTCTTTTTTTCTATTTTATTTTCAAAAAGTCTGTAGGCCTACACATTCTATTACTTTATAGAGGATTTCACAGAAACAAAAAAGAAATGATTATATGTTAAAATGCTTCTGGGGTTTAATTTATGTCACAGGAATATGTATAAATTTTTCATAATGGGAGGAGTTTGGGAATGTTTGCTAATCTGTGGAACTAATAGGTTGTGCCTTAAGTAAGCAAAGAGAGGAAGAGAGCAGAGTCCAACCTGAGCAGGCCTTTTTGGGTTACTGATTTTATTGACCACAAAAAAATCAATCCATGTATTAATGTTTCATATTTCTCTATAGACGTATTGCCTTAAAGTTATAAATGTAAACATGTGTTTTTTTCTTCAAATCCTTGATGGAATTACTCTTTAAACTTATTATTTTCTAAAAGTTAAGCCTTTTTTACTCTGATATTTAGAACAGGTATTTTCTGGTGTGTTCTTGAAATTCCTAATAATTCATGGTATTTTAAGCATTTGAATATGGATGCATATATTTGTTGATGTGTATGTAGTGTTGGCTATTGATTTTCTGTCTTTAAGGCTGTGTTATTCAAGGATTATGACCTAAAGCTCTCTTAGACTATTATGTCCCAATCTTGTATCTAGGTCCTTGGTGAGCATAGAATAAAAGTGGGCATTGTAGGGAGCTGCAGAAGCTGCCCGTGACTTCCTCTGAGGTGAATGAGATTTTTCAGTTATGTGATTATACCTTGCCAACCAGCTTTAGAAAAGTCTCAGTAGTCTTGGCTGTGGTAGAAAAATGTACTGGCAGGGAGCTACAACCTTTTATAGAATTTTGATTGAACTGAAGGGTCAAAGCACTAATTATTTATGATTCCATGTAGGAGCTATGATCATAAATGTCTACATGCATGTCTAAATCCTTTACAGATTGAGCAGCCCTAATCTGAAAATCCTATATTAATATGCTCTGTAATTTTTAAGTTCATATTTAATGCTACGACTAGGAAATTCCATGAGGCTATGTTCTATGTACAAAATTATTAAAAATACTGTACAGAATTACCTTCAGGCTATGTGTAAAAGATATGTATGAAATAAATGAGTTTTGTGTTTAGACTTGGCCTCCATCCCTAGGACATCTCATTATGTATATGCAAATATTCCAAAATCTGAAATCTGTAACACTTTTAGTACCAAGCATTTCAAATAAGGGTTATTCAATCTGTGTTTACTTAAGGATGGTATTATGCTTATGAGAGGAGGAAACTTAGAATTTAAACACGTTATTTTCATCTAGAGCAGTGGTTGACAAACATTTGCTGTAAAGGGCCATGTAAGGGTTAATCCTAATGTGTCAACTTCACTGGACTAGCAAATGCCTAGCAGAGTGGTAAAGCACACTCCTGGGTGTGTCTGGGTGGATCATGAAAGCATGGCCTTGGGTGCCATATATGGTCCCTAGCCCTTTCCTGTCAGGCACTGTTTTTCTGCTCTACTTCCTGGCCACTATGAACTAAGCAGCTTTGATCTGCCACCCCCTTCCACCATGAGGTGTCTGTCTTGGAGCCAGCTGACCGTGTGCTGAATTTCCTGAAAAATGTGAGCCAAGTTGAACCTTTCTTCCTTTAAGTAGTGAGTGTCAGATATTGCAGATCAGTAATGGGAAAGCTAATACAGGCCACATAGTAAATATTTTAGGTTTAGGAATCTGTTAGGCCTGTGTAGCTACAATCAGACACAGACAATATGTAAATGAAAGAATATGGTTGTGTTACAAGAAAAGTTCATTACGAAACAGGTGCCAGCCACTAAATTTGACAAATAGGCCATAGTTTGCAGACCATTGCTCTAAAGTATATGACATTGAAAGGCTGAGGAGGACATACAGCAGAGGTACCTCTCAAGGACAGGATATCAATACAAGGTAACCCACAGCAAATAAATGAAGGCACATTCCTACTGTCCTTTTATAGCCCTCTTCCCTTTAGAATGTGGATATCAACTTGGTAAAAACTAGTGGATATTCTAGATATTAAAGTAGGAGTGAATTTTCCCAAAATAAGATATAAGTATGGATAATAATTCTAGTAACTGGACATTAGATTTATTTTTTTCACTCTAAGGCATAGACTGTATTGTTTATTTGAAATCATGCAAGTTGAAAGAATAAGTTCAACAGGTTAGAAACCTGTCAGTATAAAAATATTACTATTCAATTTGAAATAAATTGACAGACTGGACTTGCATTAATTTGTTGAACATAATTACCCTTTAGTTTCATTTTTAAAGAACTTTGCAGTGAATAGGCTTTCCTGGTAATAATGGCAGCTAGAGAGGAAAAACATGATGCCTCCGTTGTATCTCCATTATTCTCTTTTGTGATAGTCCAGCTTATGTTTAGAATCATAGGCTTTTACAGATGCAAATTTTCTGATTCTATATGACTTTCCCATATTTTACAGATAAATACTTTTCAATTAAGTGTTAGCAGATCTAAAATAAACACCCTTTCCTTTCTGTCTGGTGTTCTCTTGTTTTATATCACCATCATCAGACATTTTAGATGAAAATTTTCTAAGCTTTAGACTTTGACTAATAATTCTTTTTTACTCTGAGGCCTTCAATCAACTCAATTCTGTAACTAGTTATTATGGGTAATCTGAATAAGAAGAAGAGACAACATGGCTTCTGTCCCCAGATGTATTGCAGTCTATGAAAGGGCATGGGGTTATTGAGAAAAGAAAGAAATTTGTGATGAGTGTTTAGGAGCCTGGAAAGTGATAAGAGATTTTATTATTTATAAAATTCCAACCAGATAATAGTAGAGCACATATGTTGGTACATGCACACTTTCAGTATTAGTAAGCTGGTGATAGGTTAGAACAGAAGATGTGAGCATAGTGACTACATATTGTCTTATCTTGGTTCTCAAATGCTGCTGGGAATGCAGTAGGTACTTTCTGTAAGCTGGTACTGCTATACAATATATGTACAATTTATACTCCAGTTCTTTAATGCAAAACTGCTCCTCATTCTGATCAAACATTCATGAAACAACATCAAAAGAAATTCATTTTAATTTATTAGGTTTTCTATGTTGTGCCCTTGAAGAAGTTCATATAGATAAACAAGCTTATATACATAACCTGCAGCATCATGTGAAGTGCAGTTCATAATCCAACAATAAAAACAATAGACATTATACTTTGTGCTTCTCCAAGTAGTCTCTTGAATAAACCTAAAGGCATTTGGAAATTTATATAAAAGTACTCCCACTATGTAGGGAACATTTTTATGTGATGAGTTGATCATGTTAATAATTAAATTTCAAAGCTTAAATTTAAATTTGTCCCACACAACTATATAGAAGTTTAATCATTTTAATTTATTGCTTCAGAAAGGTCTTTTATTGTGTCCAGTATTCATCACATTTTTTCTTAACAGTCTATAAAGGTTGATGAGTTTGTTTTCTGATGCCCGTTGTATACAGATTATTTCAAGTTATGCTTGCAGAAAGAACATTCAGGTGACAGTGTGTAATATGTCCCAAGTCAATTACTTCATGGAAATGATATGTTAAGCAATTGGAAGGTAACAGATAGTTTTTCCTATTATTTTAGGAATATCTGTATTGTTATAATACAGATCAACTCTACAATGAACGTTATGCATTATTCAAGAAATGACCAGGCATTCTCAGCAGTGTTTCAGCTAAATAACTGATGATTGTAACCTTTAAAGAAATCTCATTGTGGTGACTGTTGGTAAATCATTTCTCCATTCATAGTAATCTCTATTTAGAGGCTATCTAGAAGCCATTATATCTTTTATTAATCTTAAAAGCAATGGTTGCTGATTTGACATTTGCTAAAACTAGATAAATTTTCTGTCTTTCTAATATCACAGACTTCTGTCAATTTTTGGAATCTCTATACTGCAATTCTATTAATGGAGGAATATTTAACATTATAAGAATAAGTTTTCTTTCAATTTTAACACTGCAGCTTTTAAACAATAATCTGCCTATGTGTGTGACAGTCAGCAAAGCTAAAATAAGTAAAATATAAAATATTCTCTGCTCTTGGAAAAGAACAGTTGAAAGCTACGCGTGATAACTGGTGATTAAGACTGACTGAATTCATTGGGGAAGAACTTTTTCATAGTCTTTCCTTTCATTGTTTTAGTCATCTATTGTGGATTAAGTTGTGGTTATTTCTGAGAGGATAGACTTGTGGGTTATTATTCAAGCAACATGTCTATCCTTTGTCCTTAGTAAAAGACCAGACTCTTATTAAACAATGCTGCTTAATGAATTCATTTAAAATACTCGTGTAGGGTAATTGACTATAGGATATCCTGTAGAGTGACATTGAGTCACTAATACAATGGTTGTCCTGAAAACATAGATAGCAGTTTATTAAATGGAGTCTGTTTCAGTAGAAAAGTAGAGATTCCAGGACTGCCAGAGTGATGGGTCTTTTTGTTCTAAGCACCAAGATGGTCTTCCACATATTGTTCTGAGATTTTACTGTGCTGATTCATATTTATTTCTACCAAGTGACTTTCATGCTTGAGGGTGTCACATTCCTCCTTACCAAAAACCTTGTGAAAGGAAAGTTCTTAGATTTAATACATGACTGTGTGCACTAAGTATATGGCATTCCCTTTTTTTTTTTTTTCATAGGCAAAGGATAAACTGTGCCCTTAGATGCTGAGCAAAAGCATACTATTGTCTTAGGAGATGAGTCTAATAGATGGAAAATTGGTTTGTGCTTATTAACTTGTTTGGTCAGCTTTCCTATTGTTGGAACAAAATGCCTACCACACAAAATTCAAGCAAAGAAATGGCTTATTTGGCTTACAGTTTCAGAGGTTTCAGTACATGGTCAGGTGCTTCCTAGGTAGAATATCATGGTAAAAGGGTATGATGAAGTGAAGCTGTTCACATTATGGCAGCCAGGAAGCAAAACACAGGGGAATAGGACCAGCAAGACATATACCCTCCAAAAACATTTTCCCAATGACCATTTCCTCTAACTGGGCCTCACCTGCTAACAGCACAATTGCACATAATACCCCCATGAACTAATCTTCTCTCCAAGGATCACTAATCCAGTCAAGTTGACAGTTAAAATTAACCATCACATTCCACCTTTTGTCAGTTGACACATAAACACATCTTAAGCTGCACTTCTCCAAATAAAGTCAATAGCAGATTCTTAATTCTGCTTAACCATTATACAAGTAAAACCAAAGTCTGCTGCTGGCTTGAGCAGTAGCCATGCCCTTTTGGACCATAGCTGCAGTGGATTCTAACTGCCTGGATGGTTGAGCACAGTGAAATGAATCTGAAGGAACCAATTCCCTAGACAACTCTTCTTGAGAAGGGGATTCTGTGATAGGTGAAATCTCTGCTTTGGGGGCAAAATTTAAGTTTTCAAATCTTTCTTCTCTGCTTTTTGCTCCCAGCTCTTACTATAAATCTAGCTGAAAGCAGCCAATAGTGCCCATGCCATGGCCTGAATGTTGAGATGCCTTAAAATTTTCTCTTCCAGATCAATTAGCCTACAACCATTACATTCATCCTCAAACAAAGTCTTAGACCATCGACAAAATGTAAATAGTTTTTTGTTTTTGTTTTGTTTTACCAGAATATACGACATATGGCCTCTAGTGTAGTTCCTAATAGAGTCCTCACTCTTATCTGAAATCTCTTGAAGCTGACCTTTAATGTCTACATTTCTGTCAACATTCTGTTCTCAGCCCCCACCAAAATCGTTCATCAGTCTCTGCTTATAGCATATTGAGCTTTCTCTATCCCATCTCCAAATATTTCTCACAAACTTTTTCCAGTGGTTCCTCAACCACATGATCAGATGTAGTCACAAAGACAGCCCCATTTCCGGTACCAATTTTCTCTATTTGTCAGCTTTCCTGCCACTGGAACAAAATGCTAGACATATACAACTCAAAAGTAGAAATGGTTTTTTGCCTCATAGTTTCACAGGATTCAGCCCATTGTCAAGAAAGAACATTATGGCAGAAGATTAAGATTAAACATCACATTTCTTGAGTCCTATTTTTACCTCCATTATCCTCAGAGGAGTGAGATACTGACTGCTTTTTCTGGTCTCTAGTTTCATTGGCCTCATTTCAAAGCTGGTATTGGTACCAAATGGAAATAGAACCTTCTAAAACTTTCAAAGGGGATAGATAGTCTTAGGCTATCCTAAGCTGTGAGCTAACTGAGGGGATAGTCTTAGGCCTACTTAGGCTGTGAACTAACTGAGGGGACCCTACTCATTTTTTATCTCCAGAATATTGTACAGTACCTGTGAGATATTTAACCATGTTTTAAAATTGATTTGTGTAGAATTGAATTCTATCTGGAGATTGTTATTAACAGAACTAAATAATCCTGATGAGAGCTGTGAAAACTATGGGTGGATCTAAGTCTAAGCAGAAGAAAGGAGGAAGGAGAAAAAAGCAGAGAAAAACTAAAAGGACAAGGAGAGAAAATGGAGAGAGAATAATGGGAATAGTGTGAAAACAAAAGGCAAATGAACAGCATATGAAGTAGGAGCTGGGAGGAGGGGTGGCCCCCAGGTATGTGCCCTTTAGGTTTTCTCCTGTGATGTAGAGGAAGAAAGTTGAAAGTTGAAAATATTAGTCTCATGAAATCCATGAGTCTCTTGGGTATATATGTTTAAATCCATTAAACAAATATTTGAATGTATTCTCTTAGTAAATCCTCTAAATTTTCTCCCTTGAAGGTTTTTACATTTCCTAGAGAAATAAATGTGAAATCAATAAATAATGGCATGTCAGGCTTTAATAAAATTTAACATACCACATGATCTGTGTTATAAAGCCCTCACCAGACCTCTGTTTTCTCATTTGGATTTTCTTTTTGTCAGTGCTTCTGTTCATAGTGATTACTTATTCTCTAATCTTAAATCCTAATTCCTTGGGAAGGGTTTCACAAGTATTGTCTCAAATTGGCCTCTCTTGAGACTACTTGGTTTCTTGAATCTGTTTATTAATAGCTTCAAAAAAATCACGTGTTCTCACTCTTCATATCCTGCTCATATTTCTGTTTTTTTCTTTTCATTTCCCTATACATGAAGTATCACGCCTGTCTTGGGCTCTAGGTTCAAAACTTATGTGACTCAACTTTTTATATATTTGATCAAGAGTTAAACACGTGTAATCACTACAAATAAATACAGGAAAATAAGACAGGCCACGTGAAAATTTTTTTTTTTTTTTAGTACCGGGGATCGAACTCAGGTCCTTGTGCTTGTGCAGCAGGCGGCGAAACCACTGAGCTAAATCCCTGGCCCTGAAATTTTAAATTAAATAAGCCAAATACTGAATAAATGATACAGACAAAATACAAGTCTGGAACTTTTTATTTGCTTTACTTCTCTTGATAAAACTTTAGAGAACATACTTATAGACCATATCACTTTCAACTTTTTTTTTAAAAGTCTCAGTTCTTGATAATGTAATATTTTAGTCATGGCATCCTGTAGTACTGCATTATAGTGTATTGTACTCTTTAGGACTTTCAGGTTTATGTGCTCTGTTCTTTATGACTAGAATTCTTTAATGTACATTTGTTAGCCCCATCACCTCTTGGAAAGCACAATGTATAGTTTCAGTGCTCTGCAGATAACAGTATTTCACAGGCATAGCAAAGGAGTCACCTCTGACTGCTTTGTATGATTGAAATTGTACTGTGGCTTTAATTTTTAGAAACAGCTTTGTAGATACTGTGCATAAGTCTTTGTGGTGCCTTAATAAACATCTGGTGACCTCCATCTGTAAAAACTACTGTGGCTTTGAATACTGATTGGTTGCAGCTTTTCATATCCTTCTTGGGTCCATAATATGTCAGTAAATGTCAGAACCTTGACAGGAAAGGAAGGCCAGTAGAATTTTTGGTTTAAAGACCTGCTTCAATCCCCCCACTTTATTTTTTTGAGGTTACCAATGTAGAGACAAGTTGAGTGACAAAAACAAAGTCAATAACAAAGTTGGGACTAGATTTCATACTACTGGAATTTCTGTTCAGCATTTTCCTGCATGATAAAAACTTTATATTCTGCATTCAGTTACACATCATTGGAATCCAGTTTCTCCATTTACATCATATGCAAATGTAAGTGCACTTGTGGTTCACATATCAACCTATAAACTCAGCCCCTGTATATATAGCATTAGAACTGGTGGGTACTGTGGTACTTTTTAGAATTCATAATAGTAGAGAGCATTCTACTCATTTTAATAGATTGACTCTTGTATTTGTTTAAAATGTATAGTGATGACAATGGATGCCTGGGAATGTGACTTAAAAAATCATCTTCAGAGCAAATATGTGTTCTTATATCTACTTAATATGGTGGCCAGTATAATTAACTTATGTGTCAGCTAGAGGTGTGCTGTTTGCATATTTTATTAGGTAACTAGGAATGTATATTGTTTTCTGCATTGTGTATATTACTGAAAAACTGAGTGTAAAGTCATATTAAATCATTGACTTGGGCTGGGTTATTGTTTTTGGCTGATTTCTCAATTTAATGTAATAATGATTCAGACTAGGGCTATTCAGAGAGTTTCTTTAGATGCAGGATATTATTGAAGAGAAACATGATTAAAACATTATCTGTACAGGATTATTTGTTTATTTTGACTTAGCTAATCAAACAACTGATCAGTTAGGTTAATTTAACAGTTTTGATGTATTTTACCACATAATTTTTAGTTGTCTTTGTGACTCAGCTGATAGTTTACAGTACAATGTGGCTGTAACTATCATAAAATAAATTAGAAATAAGATATTTGAGATTTACATATCAAGAATCCAAACTTATATAAACATTACAATGAATAAGATTGGTAAAGCTGACCTGGTCTTTTGTGGGTAGCATTTAACATATTGCCAAAACAATGTCTATATAAGATTAGGACATTTGACTAAATTTTAAAGCATAATAAAGTATTCACAACTTCCTACAGTCAGGAAACAGAACATAGTGGGATATAGCTGTTGTGGAGTTTTTCTGTTGTCCACTGAAACTAGTCAGTCCCCAGGTACTGGCTAAGTGAGTGAACTAAGGGTGAATGCTATTGGACTGTGCTTGGAAGACACTGAAATTCTGGGATTTCCTAGTCATAACTTCCCAAAGCACTTCAAAAACAAACACAATTTCAGTAATGTTTTGTAATTAAAGCATATCACTCATATATAATTTTACCGTTTGGGAAATAAGACTGTGTTGAATATCAGCACTGATGATGAAAACAGACTGTGTACAGTTTGGATTTTACATAAATACTTTAAAATATTGGCTTTCTTCTATAAAAATAGTGGAATAGTATCCAGGTTTTTAGAAGAATCTTATCATAAAAGCAAAATTGCTATCATTTTCCATTTTCAAAAGAGATGTGAAGATAGCATTAAAAATGTGTAAAATGCAGCATATTCTGGAGAGATTTGAGAGGAAAACAGGGATGCAGATTCAGGTAAGCCTCATTTTGGACATTCTCAGGAATGTTTATAAGTGGTACAGTGATATTTGCTTAGTTGACATCTAATCTAAAGTGCTTTTCATTGTATCTTCTATGGATATTACTTCCTGATGTTGCAGAAAAATCTGTTAACAAATTGTTCAACTTAATGATATATTGTGCTTTATATCTGGTAGGCAATGGACACTACCCCCTTTTTGTTGGTCAGTCACTGAATGTGGTGCTAAATGAACATACCCAATTGGAAAAGTAGAATAATGTCTCTTCTGAAATTAGAAAAGGGGACTCTTGCAGGGTGTCTTTGTTAGTTTGAGCTGTTGTGGCAAAATTCTATAGACTAGGTGGGTTATTTCTCACCATTCTGGAGGCTAGAAATCCAAGATCAGGGTGCCAGCATGATTTTGTTCTCTCTGAGGGCCTTCATCCCACTCATGTATTATAGTGTGGTAGAGAGAATGGGAGAAGGAGCAGGGGAGAGTAAGAAGAAAGGAAGGAGGGATAGAAAAAGATAGGGAGTAATGGGGAGAGAAAGAGAGAAGGGGAAGAGAGGGGGAGAGAGAGAAAGAGAGAGAGAGACTGACTGACTCATGTCTTCTCTAAGGTCACTAATCTCATTCATGAGGGTTCCAAATCACATTGGGGATTTGGACTTTCAACATATGACTTCTGGGGCAAACCATCAATCCCTAGGAAAAGAATTTCTAGCAACTGATAATAAAAGTACAGTCATGTGCCTAAGGCTGAAGGATCCAGCAATACACTAATACATGTTAATTAGTTATAGCATCCATCATACTGTGTTTTCAGAATGGCTTCTTGATAGCAAACAGTCTTGGTCAAAGGAGTTGGACACTCCTTTGAGTTCAAATCATTGTGACTCTGAGCCATCTTTAACCTCAGTTTTCTTGTGTTACAGTTAAACCTGAGAAACCAGATGTTCTGATGTACTTTCCACTGCACTGACCCTGTAATCCTTTTATTGACTTAAGTTTACACTGCAGCTTCTAAGGACATGTTAGGATTCCTCTTGATAATTTTGAGTACACCTTAGAAGTAAATTTTGTTTTGTTTTTGTTTTATTAGGGCTATATTTTTAAGCTGATATTAACTAAAAGGCAGGGAAGGCTATTTAAAACTTTTGGAGATTCTAATGTAAAAAAGTCTTAGCCTATAATAGAATAGAGGAAATTTAATGTGTTTCTTAAATGACACAGGTGATTTGGGAATGCTGAGGCAGCTTGGTTTTATTTTAATATTTTAAATAATGACATTTATAGAAGCTGATTTTGCAGATTGTTAATATATAGATATTGCATTGAAAAGAAAACAAAAGAATTCTTGGACTGTTTCTGAAATGTAAGGGTAATTATTGAAACAATTAATACAGTTGACATTTTTCTCCCTCAGAATTTGGATTTTAAAAATAATCCTATTGTGGGCTTTAAGATACCAGTTTTTTTCATTAAAATCAGAAATGGATCATATTTCTCCTATATTCATCCTGTAAGTATTTGAATATTTATTATATGATAAGACTATATTAGGCTCCATGGGGACTGTAAAGAGGGAAAGACCTGAAACCTCTTCTCTAAGAGTTGATAATCAAGGGGAGTGACATATTCACACACAATAATAAGTTAAGATGCTATTCACATCAAAAGAGGACTCAGCAATGTATTGTGGGATCACAGGCAGAAGGATTAATACAAAATAAGGAGAACAAGAAGGTAGCCTTTAAACTGGATCTTAAAAATGAGTAGTGTTTTCAGTTATGCTGAGTTTTTAATAGATGAGCATATTGGGTGAATATCTATGGTACTTTTTCAATAAAACATTTTTATTTTATAAGAAAAATATTGACTGAAGTTCTATTTTTGAATGAATATTTTTCCAGGTCTTTATATACTCATTGGTATTGGATAATTTATTATGCATGAATATAGTTAAAGTCAAAGACCTGGTGACATTTAATGAGAACTTTGGCCACTGGCATGTCCAATGAACTTATTAAGGCTTTCTTATTTAGAAGAGTATTTTTAAAAAGATACCCAGTGCCACACAGGACAGTTATAAATATTTCTATTCTTAATATCCTCTTAAACAACTAAAAGCATAAACCACATACCACAGTTTATATTTTAGTAAGCTATTAGTTGTAATCTACTATCTTATCTCTGGTGTCTGTGATTTTCACAGAAATGAAAAAATGATAGAATAAGGTGTATTTTTAAATTTTAAAATCCTAATGTATATAGTTCACTCAGGATATAAGACCTTAATATGGAAAGGGTCAGATCACAGAAGGAGCTGCTATCCTGTGAGCCTCAAAGTCAAATGGCCTGAGTTCAAGCATGCCATGGGGGCAGCTGAGTGAGATTCATGCGCTCAACTCCAAGCTTGCATCTCACTAAAGCCTATAATTGAGAGGGAAGACTAGACGGCATGGAATAGAATGTTTTGTACTTTTATTTCATTTAAATTAGCACAAAGGGAGGGAACAATTTTGCTTCACATGTGAAGTCAGTCATTTTGGGGCTGCTAGCTCAATGTTTTAGCAGAACAGCTGTTCTGTACAATGTGGCTTTCTGCAAGCAATATTTCCACTGCTAGAAAAGTGGCAGTCTGCCAAAGAGAGTGCCCAGACCAACCCCTAAACAAAAAAAATCTTTTGTCAACGACTCTAATAATTTGTACAATTCAGGAAAGGGGGGTTGCACAGTCTTTGCAGATGTGCATTTATGATGCTATTTTTAAGCAGAGCAGCATGAAAGAATAGATTCATACGAATTGTAAGTTGATCATTCATTTTAAGCATTTGGCTTCTGCTCTTGCTAAAATTTTATTCTGTGTAAAGAAAACACAGCCAGCCTTGAAACGAGGTAAGGCAGGGTGTGACAACAAGATGAAATTTTCCATTTTCAAACCTGTGATGCCTGCTCCCAAACAAAAAACTGTGGACCGCTCCCCCCCACACCCCAGCTAAGATAAATGCCATTAGCTGATCCCTTCAAAGTAGAAACTTACCATCCTTCAGCATTTTGAGGAAATAAACTCTTAATGAGCCTGCATTCTTTTACAGCAGTCCATTCTTTGGAAATGAGTTTAAGTGCTGAAGGAAATGCCAGAAGCATTTATACAACCGGCATCAAATTAATGTGTGTTAATTTTCTGTAATTTCACATCATAGGCACCGCTGTGCAATTTTTATAGTATCAAAACCAAGTCTAAACTCCGATCTGCCCTCGGTACTCTGATAATCCACAATCTACAGCAGTCGACCTAGCTCACCTTCAGTCGAGTGACAGAATTAAGAAAATAAAGTATTTATAAATTACAAGCCTCTAGAAAACAACTCTCAAACTTCTCCTAATAACAGAAAATTAAATCTTTTATATACTTGATGTTTATATAACAGAGAATTATACCATTTACCCTAGATTATTAACATATGAAATCATATACTCCATGACAAAATTTAATACAGACCCATTCTATAAGGGAGATCACAGAGCAAGGAAGACTATAGAGTCTTCTATAGAGAAGACTATAAGGAGAACTATAGCCTGCTCACTGCCTTGATCAGAGGCTTCCTCTACTTCTGAACATTAAGCCCTTTGTTGTTGTTATTTTCCTTTTAGAAAAACCTATTTTTTTTTCATTTTCTGCACAGGTGCAGGTAATGCTCAATTAAATAGAGTTATGTATACTATTAAGCCAGAAGTGTTTTTGTTCACTCAAAATGCAATACACTTATGTTAGTCTGTCCCTGAAACAGTAACACATCGTATGTATTAATGGAAAAGCACCAATTGTGATGTGTGCTTTTTCACAGGCTTACCTCTAGGTGTAAGCAACTTGCTTGGCCCAGGAGGACTCAGAGCATAAAAGCACAGCTACTTTGAAGAAATTCACCACCACAACGGAGCATGTTCTCTTGACTTAACAAGTAACTACGAAAAACTACACTCATACATGTAATTATTTGCGTGTTTTTGTTTATAAATTGAAACTATATTATGAGGTCATAGTTTTGTAGTACACTAAATATGTTTGTTTTTCATGGTTTTTCACAATGAGACATTATATTATGAAATAGTGGGGTGACAAATCCAGTGTTAACCAGTGTGAGGTTTAGAATTTCTCAGCCCTTTAACTCTTTTGCTGAACTCTTTCTCCTCCCCTGTAGTGCCCTCTTTGAATTGTGTCAGTGGCAAACCTCACTCTTTTTGCATTTAATGAAAGGTGTTCCTTGATAACAGTGAAATCAGAGTTCTTAGTTCTTTGTTATGCAAAGAACTCTCTCTGAGCCTCCTTCTACTTCTAATATTTTATTTCTACTTCTCTTTTTGTTCCTTACCCAAACTATTCCTTTCAGATACTATATTTCATGCATCTTGTTCAAAGAACTGCAATACAAAATTGTTCAACAGTAGTAACATTTTAAGTAGTAAGTAATGCTCAGAAGAGCAACCAGTCCAAATCAGATATTTAAGTACAGTTTTCAGAGATCTTAATATTTCACTTGGTTTCTAGAGCACATAGCACTGGACAGTGAGTGGAGTTAGAGACTGAAGAAAACTTTCCATTGCATTGTTTCTTTTACCCTGCACATATAGGAACCTTAATATCTATATTGGTGGTATATTTTGAATCTTTGCTGCTGATGTTAGTTACCTGATTTGTAGAGAACTAAAAGTAATATCCTTTTCAAATGTTGTCCATTATGACAAATAATAGATCAATCAGATGAGTTAAATTATCATCAATCAGTTATTTAATATTTTAATTTTGAGTGGATCTACCTCAAGATATTTTCCTTAGTTCTTGATATTTATTTTAGTTTTAATTTAAAAAAAAACCCCACAAATGCCATTTATTATGATAGTTCATCAGTTTTATCAATAATGAATCCTAAATGATATAAATTAGCTTTATTATAATGCTTTTCACGAAATGCTCTATAGTATAACAATAGATACAGCAAACTAAGTCACAGTTGAGGGGAAAGCACTAGATAAGAAACTATAACTATGTTACAGGGCTATTTGGGATCTGAATGGATCTGATTAGACTTCTCAGCAGTGGAAGAAAGAGTCTCTTACATGGAGGTTGCCCTGCTTTTTAGGTTGCTAATGATTTCATTTTAATGTCACCGTTTAGTTTCATACTGATCATTTATACTGACAAAAAGGAAGAAAAGAAAAC
Organism: Heterocephalus glaber; assembly: GCF_053883595.1. Classification (NCBI taxonomy): domain Eukaryota; kingdom Metazoa; phylum Chordata; class Mammalia; order Rodentia; family Bathyergidae; genus Heterocephalus; species Heterocephalus glaber. The sequence continues at coordinate 14,224,203 of NW_028258403.1, forward strand.
AAGGAACCTGTCATCAATCATTCATTTAATCAAGTAGGAAAAGAAGATAAATAAACATACTGAGTTAATTATTCTTCTGTATGTAGTGATTGACAATAAAGTTAATTTATTCCTATTTTAACCCTTTAGTATTTAGTGTTGTTAAAATGAACAGATACTAGCTATACGAGAAAGGATTTGGGGGTGACCTTTTCTTTCCTAAATTATCTAAGGGAATTCATTTGTCACACAGAAGGTACTCATTCATTTGAAACCTATATTGATAAGGAGCTGTAGTTACTTGTACCTGAGGTTATTTACTCTGTGCTATAATGAAAAACAATTATGCTATGTTGGTTGCCTCTTTAGTCTTGGTTGTATACTGACTCTTCAGTGAAATTTCTTTTTCCTTCAAAATGTATATTCTTAATATGGAAAATCATCGTAATCAGGTACAAATATGCTACTAGTTCAAATATGCATTAGATACAGCACTGATAGAAAAAAATACTTCATATACAGCAAAACATTGAAATATATATTTCAGTTAAAAGCGGTCTTGGAAATTCTAAAAATCTATTTTTGATTTGCCAACATTTTTCTCTGGCTTTCTACAGAAAAAATTTTTCTGGTGGAAATTCCTTTTATAAATCTGTGATTGCTTTGATTAAAGTTTCCATAAACAAAGCATCTTCAGGTAAGTGTGGATAATAAAACAAAATTTTCTAAATGTTTTCTCTGAATTCTGTCTGTTTTCTTGTCTAAATCATGCTGCAGCTAAGTAATGGGGAGCCAAAAAACAGACAAAGAATTTGGGGATGAAAACAGTATCTCAGGTTATTAAAATCATTGTACATAGATCTGAAGGATGAAAAAATGAATCACTTTATGGGTAGAGATGCATAGAGAGATCTTCCAAATTCATTTTGTTAAGTGACTTTGGCTCTAGCTGTTTTGATGTTTACTGGAGCAGAGTCCTACCACCCAACTGACTCTCTCCCAGCTGTCATGACCAGTTCAGTTTTAAGAAAGTAAAATGGAATTGGAGAGTGTTAGTGGACAAGGAAACCCTGGTCTTGCAACTAGACCAGAGCTCAGTTTATACAGATGTCATGTTTCTTTGGTGACTCCTCTTTGGTGGGAAAAAAAGAGTTTGCCTATTTTTACTTTGCCTGTTTAAAAAATTATCAAGTTCACTATCAATTCAGAACTGTATAACTATGAATAGTAAGTTCCACTGGATATGAGTGTATCAAATTCCTTTATTTGGTTTTTGATAGCCCAAGTTGAAAGTTGCTTTCTGTAAACATTTGGGTATAGTAAGTGCTTTAGCTCATGAGCCTTTCTGATGCCTGGAATAGATAGGATGTTTTAGTTATGTCCATAATGGTAAAGTAAAATTTGGAAAATACATAGCATTCAAATAATAAGGTACACACTAGATAAAACCAGTGTACACAGAATAATTCATTTTGAAAAGTCAGTGTGTAAATGAAGAATTTTGTATTGATGATAAAGTAACTTTTTAAAAATAAATTTAGTTTCTCCACATTTCTTATGTTTAAAATATTATATTCGTGAATGAATCCCTCCATCTTCCTACCTCCTATTGCCATGGATATCTTTAAGCTTCATTAATTTCTGGGTAAATGTGTTAAAGACAAATCTTTGCACCCTTTTTTGTTTGTACTTTGGCCTTCTTTTACCTGCAGGCATTAATTAAATGATATTATGAATAAAGAGTGGGAATTTGTGGTCTTTTTGTTCACTGAAATAATGGTTAATCTCTTTAGCTTTGTCCAATTTAAGGTTTTTCTTTATTTATTCACTGAAAAACCTGCAACTAGCAGAAGAATCATAACGCAGATTGTGATAATAGTAAAATCAACAGCTCTGTTATTCCGAACAACACTGCAGTGTTCTTTATTTGACTTATATTTGAGAGATACCAGAGGATGAAAGTAGGTGTTGTATGTACATACACATATTTATAACTCAAAACACAGTTGTGAAAATAAATATTTGAGTATTTGAACTGAAATATTTGATCCGAATCTAGTGTCATGCAGTTCATGAGGAAATAAGAATTTTTAAATCTTGATTTCTTATCACTCTCAGAAACATTGGCTCAAGTGAGTTTTATTTTTTTTGCAAAAAGAATGTCTTGAATATAAGATAATGAATATCATGTTGATATAATTTTTAGAGATCTTTAGCGTTTATTTGATTTATATCATAGTCACCTTAATCTGTAGATTCTGTATTTCCCAGCCCCAGTACTCAAAACCAGAAAGATGGCAGAGCCGGTCCTGGTTTACTATCTGTCCTTTTTGGACTTCTCTCCCTGTTTTCACTGGAAAAGAATCAAGGAAAAAAAGATATTTTGATGGTGGTGTTGGCTCAAAAGTGATGGATTGATGCTAAAGCCCTCTACTTGCCTATCAGTTTCCCTCATTTTGTTTTACCTTAAGCACCAGTATTCTCCTGTGTGTCACTTACACAACAGTTGTCTAGTACAAAGTCTCAGTTATTATCAATAGCTCTACTTTCTCCTATTTCATTGTAGTTTTCATTATTCATTTAGGAAAAATGTATTAACTGCCTGACATTATTCCCAATGCTTAATGATAGAAAAGAAATAGAAGAGAATTTTCTACTCTTGAAATGTTTGTAGTTTATATTTGTAGAAACATGTCTGAATTAAAAAATGAAAAAAAGATTTGTGAGAGAATTCAATAGCAGGTATAGTGATTGTTGATTTTTATAGTGTGCATTTTTTCCGGGGGGGAGGGGTACAGGGGATCAAACTCAGACCTTGTGCTTGTGCAACAGGTGATGGAACCACTGAGTGAAATCCCTGGCCCTGTGAGTTGTTGATTTTTAAAATAAAGAACAACCTTATCTGGTACCCTTTGCTGTCCTGAGGGGTCTAAAGGTACACATTCTAAAATTGTTTTAGGTGCAGAGAAAAAATTCTTGACCTCTTCAATCTGGCTTCATAATTGTTACTCTACTTCAGCCACTCCATGATCTCATGCATAAAGGCAAGTATTCTATAATTGTATGGAGGAGGAAACTGAGGTACAGAGAGACTGAGTCACTTGATCAAATCAGATGGATTCTTATCTCTGGCCCATGGTAGTGCACTCTCCTCAGCAGAGCTCTGAGATTATGGCTGACTTTGAAGCCACTCCCATGACCTTGGTTCATGAAAATTCCCAGGTTTGGCTGAAATATTTTAGTCTGTGATATTGGGACTCACAATCACTTTGTTGTGATTTTCCACATATTTTAAGAGAATGTAGCTTCAACTGGTATATTCAAAGAATGTTCTGTTTCCTGAAGAAGCTATTTAGTTTATAGTTATCATTGCAGTATTACACAGAACTTTGCTAGCTTTAAGTTTTTAGTCTTTATGGAAGATAAATCAATGTTTGATTTTATAAATCATTATTGAAATCAAAGTTAAATATCCAAGTAGCAAGCTGGACTTTTCACTTTTTAAGTATATTTTAGGAAAATTTTAATATATCATGACTGAAATATTTCTTAAGTTTTGATTGCCTTTTGAAGAAACACAATTTTTTTAACACAGTATAACAACCATCAATATCTAAGCATGTGTTCATCATTCCTATAGCAAGAGACTTATAGAACTTAACATTTTAAATGTTTGTCTTGACATTACAATCTTGAGATTTCTAATTCGTTGTGCTCATTGATGCAATCTTGTGTTCTGGAAGCTTTCATCTCTTCTTGGTACTTTATTAAACAGCATTTCTTAGAACTTGAAATTCCATTTTCCTGGCATTTTAGTGGGCAGCTTATGCACTCAAGGCATCACCTAAGTACCAGCAACATATTCTTGACTGAATAATGATGTATGTGGAATGTTACTTTTTTTGCCTTATAAATGGATAGCAATTTACACAGCTGTGGATGTGGGATGTTTCAATCCCAGACCATGTTGTAAGAAAAATTGAATGACAGTGAGCAAAACAGCAGTAATTATAAAACTAATTACTAAATGCTGATGATGCCCATAGGCTTTGCATAACTAAAATTAGAAAAGGAAATTGCTTTCGGCTTCAGAGAGGCAACATGCTAGTTATTTCACTGTTTGAGTCAAAATGGAGGGTAGTATATAAAGTTCAATCAGGAAAATATACATGCATATATATATATATATATATGGATTTGCATATACATACATTTTTCTATGTTGAAATGTTATTCATTCTATCAAGACAATTTTATTTATAGAACTTTATGCATAGGTATTTACATAAAGAAGATAAGTATATTAAAATATTTTAATGCAGTATATATATACTACACATTTTTGCATATGCTATAATTATAAAGTTAAAATGCATGTCTTTATATTTATATATTTTATTGTTAGGTATGTTTTCAAAAGCAGAATGTAGTGCACATTTTGAACCTCGCATAACATAAACTTATGAATTCATAGTACATTCTTCAAAATGAAATATCTAAAAAATTAAAACATTGATCAGTGTATAAAAGAAATATCATGTTTAGAAAGGCAAATGATTGATGAATCCAAAGTCTGTAAGACATCTCTTTGTTTATGCTCATTTTGAAGCTAAGAACATATGTCATTAACTCCAAAGACATTACAGAGATTGTAAACTTATCACCTGCAGAGCCTGGATAATTCTGGGATTATAAATGTTAAAACTTCTATTGATAATATTTAAATAGGGAGTATAGAGATAATGAATTATATAAATATGTATACAACTGAAAAAATGATTTAATGAGCTAAAAATGTGATCATTTTTATTGTTCCTTACAATCAGTTGGCTTCTATTTACATGCTCTGTAGTCCTGCAGGTCAGTGTGATAAAACAAACTCTTCTGAATAATCTCTTAATGGTTATATTTAAGTTTCAGATTAAATAGATTATGGATCAGGAAGATGAATCATTGTTGATACAGAAGAAAAATGAATATGACATTTAAAACTTCAAGTAGTTTAAATTACTTAATATGTAATGTTTTATTTAATTTTCCACTGAGTGTTATTTTAAAAGTCTGAAGAAATTAAAATGACAAAAGATGATACTGTCTGTAGACATATATTACTGAAATGAAACTCTGTATAATTGCATCAAGGCCATGATGAAATTTTTCTTGGAACTTTTACCTAGTGGGGCAGTATGATGAGTTGGTTCTTCCCATTTGTGTTAGTGAATTTAGTAATTAGTTCTTTTACCAAGGCAAATGGTCTAATAATGGGGGAATAAATCACAGAATGGCATATAAAATGAATATGGAAAGTCTTGCTTCATGTGTAATGTCTGGTAATTTACTCAGCTGTAACTAATATGTACACAAGTTGGGCAAAATCTCCACTTTTCCAAGTTATGTAAGGTACTGAGTTATAAAAAATTGCTGCTGCTCATCAGATGTCCTTCAGGTGAGAGGTTATGTCAGTCATGAAAATAAGTAATGTGACCAAGAACTCAATCAGCTTAGGGTGAGTGGAAATGAAACCAGCCAGTCTCCATCTTTTTTTAAGTGATATATATTTTCCGCACATTTATCTTCTCGTATGTTTTTCTTGGGTGTCCTAGAGGAAAGGAGGTGTGTTGATGCTGAGAAATATTTTTCTTTTAGTTAAGTGATAAAGGGGAGTTTCAGGGGAAGGAAGAGATAGCCAGGTGTGAGAGAGGTGTGTGCTTATAGAAAACTAAATCATCCCTACACTTAATAGATAATTATTGCAAGTCTCTTGTCTGTCAGGTTTAACACCATTTTGAAATAAAATTAAAATGTGACTCTTGGTGGTTTGAACTCAAAACATTGTCAGTGTATGTGTATATACAATTTTAGTGGAAAACATAACAACAAAAACATTTTTCAAGGCTCTTTGTTCAAAATTCATTGCCATTTGACTTATTAATGCAACCCAGAGTGGCCTATGGGGTACTGTTTTTATCAACCAGTACCAGGAAGGCAAGACTTTCTCACAGACAAAATCATTTTCTACAAATTTTCTGTCATGTTTCACCTTGGTAGTCTCCATCAAGAGATGTGCAAAAAGAAACAATTTATTTTCAACACTTGAGGGATACAGAACATCTGACTGCTGTCATAACCCATTGTTTTAACATAAACTTTATAGCTGCATTTGCCTTGAAATATTTGCCCATTATTGCATAAATCTGAGCCGTGTACATGAGTGTCACCTTGTGCTCTCTCCCGCCTCAAAATTGAGACCTATCACCTAGAAAGAGCAATTTGCTCCCTTCACATGCATTTACTTCAGCAAAATTAGAAATAGATTTCCTTTTCATAATTGAGTTAAACAGTGCAGTAACTGAAGAAAAACTTATGAGAGAATGCATTGCTTTTAACTGTAGCATATAGAACCCCTCATATGTAGCTAAGGGCCTACTATATTTTCCTTTATCAAGAGATGGTTGATTGCTTAATGGTCAAAGCACTACTAAATAGCTTATTTCATATTACTGGAGAAATGTGCTTTACCTCAATTGCACAGTGTAATTCTTTCTATTATTTTGGTGAAATTGTTTTATCTTCCATAGAAGCATGCATATATAAGAGAATGACTTGATAATCTTTTGTGATAAACAGGACATCTAACATATGTATATTATTCAAGGGATTGTAGTAGTTCACTTGGAAATCTGGAGCCCTTTGCCATTTACTGTGTTCCTGCATATACAGAATGCTACATATTATGACTCAGTTTATCTGGTTTAAAACCAAAGTAAAAGTTTTTCTTTCTCACCCACTTCTAATTTATATTACACATACTCCAGTAAGTCTTATTAAACAATATTCAGAACTTTAGGAGGTATCTAGAAAGAATAATTGTCCAGTTTCATTACTTCTTTTTTATCAGTACCCTTCTTTATGAACTTTTCAATCATCATTGAGCTGCTTGAAAACTATTTATTGTAGCATGTATTAGTTTACCTTTTTTTTCCTGGTGAATGCTCTTCTTTAATCTGGTTTATGATTGTAGAGATCAAGGGAATATTATTGTTTCCCATGACTTCTTGAGAGTCGATGACTTAGTATTTTCCTCCCTTAAGAGACCACATCATGTCTTTTCCCATTTCAACATGTTTTACAGCTGGTTCCTAGTCCTGACATCATTTTTGATCTTTAAAAATGTAGTTTTCTTTCCCCTTCCCCTCCCTTCATCCCTTCGTCTTTGGACCTTTTTACCTATTTCAATTTATCAGTTATTCATTTTAATTATTTTAATCCTTGTTTATACTGTCAGTTTCTCACACTAGTGAAACTATTTGGTGTTTACACATGTGTGTCCTATTTATTTCACTTAAAAGTATGGCCTCTCTATGTATCCATTTAGCTATAAATGACTGTAGTTTTTCGTTCTTTATGGCTGAGTATGGGGAAAAAATAAGAACCAAGATACATCATGTACAGGTACAAACACCCAATGATAAATGTAAACGAACTGTATACCTAAAATGTACCAAGAATTTAGAAAAAAATGTACTTTCCAAGCACCTCTTTGGAACTTAATATTTTTACTGTGGCATAGCTCTTAATTTATTGATCTGTTGCCATTTTAGAAGTTTTTTTTTCTTGTGGATTTGGCCCCTGCAGTCCTCTTACTGTTTTTTCTCATTTTTGTACTAATAATTACAACACTCTCAATTAATTGTCATTTGTGAATATAATTGATATGTTTCCTTGTTGTCCATACCACTAATGAAAATGTTAAATAAGTCTTAGAATGCAGCTAACATCAGCAGTATTCCCTTGGATCATGGGAATATTAGAATTTGCCATGGCACTGATTATTTTTTCTGCTTTTAAGAGTACTTTGGGATGAGACATTTTAATTCATTTTCTAAGATTTCACAATATTAGAGCTCTGCATGAAGTTTCTGTCCATATATATATATATATATATATATATATATATATATATATAATGTCTACTGAACTCTGTGATTTTCTGAGAACTAGGACTATTGAGTTACTTATATATCCTAGAATCTTAGAAGCATTGTTTGTATTCAGGACAATGAAAACAAAAAGCTTTTGTGAATTTATATTTGAAATGTCACCGTGAGATAATTTCAACTGATTTTCCCATGCTTTGCAATATTGGCACAAGGGGGTGCATCAAAGGTGTTTAACATATATAAAGTACGTAGATATCTTACAAAAGAGTGTACTTCCATTTCAGGCCAATAATATTGAGTCCACTTTCTCTGTGATCAGAATATTACAAAGGGAGTGGAGAATAATTTATATTAGAGGTTCTGTGATGGAATGAAATGGAGCTCTTTTGAAGTATGATCTCTGAAAGCACAGCATGAAGCTCAAATAAAGTGAAGGACATTCGCTATTACAAGTAATGTCCTTAATAATCTTGTTAGTCTAGTCTCCCTCTGTACGAGACAAATGGAACATTATTGGCTTATGGGCTGTAGTAAATAATTTAGTTTCCAATATTCAGGCTGCTTTGACAGTAAATTAAAATGACATGAAAGGGGCTTGTTGAATAAAGAAAGTATCCAATCAAATTTAATTGGCATGACTAAGGCAGTAGAAATATGTTTTATAATTAAACCATGTTGTCTTGGAGCTTTATAAGCATGTATGAATCAAAATGTCAAAAATTATTCTTTGATACTGTGCATTTAAAACTTCACATGGTGAATAGTTTCCTTAAACAAGCTTCTAGACGTGCATATTGATGTAACATGAAAATAGTTTCATGTTTTAAATAATAGGATATAAATTTACTTCTCCATTTGTAAACCTTTGCAAGTAGCAATTTCTGATAACAGCAGACTTAGAAGTCTCCTTTTAATTTTCAAATTAATGCTAAAAACTCAGTGGAGACTATGATTTTGTTATGGTCATCTTCTGGTATTTCAGTGTTCAACTTTTTGGTGAAGAAAAATAAGTTTCAGACTCACTGATCAGAACAAAGAATAGGAAAAGAATAGTATTGAGAATAAAAAAAAATACAAGATATATTGTGGCATACCATTCCCTTCTCAAATTCCAGATGAATTTGATTTTCTACATTCAGCTGCAAAAGTGCCAAGTGCTTCTGCTGTAGACGGGAAGCCATGAAAAACTTCAGATTTTTGTATGTCCACTGGTTCTGTTTTTTTTTTCATTCTTCCTGAAAGTAGTGCATAAGTAAGTACCCATTTGTAATAAAACTTCTAATGATGATTCTTTCCACAACTCGCTGGAAAATATATGGTGGTGTCTGAGTCTGGAGAGATTGCTTATAAAAACAGAAACGAGCTTAGTGAATCATTTTTCATTCATAGCCTTTTCAAATATCCTAGTCAAAGTAAGCTCAAGATTAGAGAAGGTAAGTGAGGAAAGGAGAGAGGCTCAGATGCATCAACATTGTTTAAACTACAAAAATCATATGTGACTTGTTCTTAGAGACTTGTGGATTATTATTTTCTGCATCTCTTGATAACTTTTCCATTCAGGGAAGGTTTTTAGTGAATAGTCACTCTGTTCTCTTGATTAGGCCTGAATGCAGGTAGCTGCTTCAGAGATAATATGGTTTGGGTTTACATTGCTCTAAAATCAATCTAAGACAATATGCTAAAGTTTTATATTTATATAATGCATTTTTCTTCATGCAGTGCTATAGCATTAGATGATATAGAAATGCATAAAATATTTGCCTTGAATGAAAAATGATAAAGTGAATATTGTTTAAAATAAAATCTTCCCTCTACAAGTTTACATTCTTCTCCACTTGAAGGCTTATAAACTTTAAGAAATTTTTTTCTTTTTTTGGAAGCGGGAATCAAACTCAGGGCCTCACACTTGCCAGGTAGGCACTGTGCTGCTGAGCTACGTCCCTGGCCCACTTTAAGAAAATTTTGATTAAAATTTCAGCATAGGGAAAAATTAATTGACTTTTTTCTTAAATCTTTTTTTTCCTCATTGTTGATTCAGAAACTTTAGTATGCATGCAAGTTATAGATAAAAGTTAAGGTTTCAGTGTTGTTGTTTTTACTTTAGAGTTGTAAAGCCCATTACTAATATACTTTTTCTGTACTACTGTAACCCTCAAAAGATAAAAAATAAATAAATAACTTTTAAATGGAAGAGGGACAGCCTCAAGAGAGGTTGAACTTGAGGCCCATGATCACTATGTGGTAAGTCAACAGAATACTCTATTTTGATTGGTTTACCACTGCTTCTAGTACATCACATTACCAGAGTCTTTCATTCATCCTTGCCCAGCCTGACATGCTATAAGCTAGAGTCACTTCAGCAGTGCATGCACAGAGGCTCCCCCATAATTGTCACCCTGAGGCAGCAGCCCTTCCTGCATTGTCTTTTCTGACCTCGTCTTTGCACTTGTTTGGGGGTACATGTGTTTTCCAGTAGGGCAATGCTTCTAACTTTTTTATTTTTTGAGTCTCAGGATATTTTACTTTGACATACAAACAAATATATAGAAAGTTGTTTGAAAACCATAGTCCTAGGCCATTAGTTCCTAACCTTGGCAATTCGCGCAATATAGATGAAAGCTTTTGTGAAATAGAGTTCTATATCTCTAGTCAGGCCACCTTATTCCAAATATTTATTAGAAATATACTAGGCAGCTGTGATGATCAGCATGATTTGAAAATAATGATAACTAATATTAATGAGTGTTTCTATGTGCCAGGTCCTACTAAGTGTATGTCATAGGTTATGTCATGTAATCTTTACAGTGCAGAATTAACTAGTTAGAAGATCAACGATTCAAACACAGATAACCCATCTCCAGATGTAGAGCTCTTGATTTGTGTGGTGAAGGCTCTGGCGTAATGTCTCATTCCTTGATGATTATTTTCCCTACTTTGTCCCATCAGATTTCATTCTCTTATTGGTGCTGGGACTGGGGTTATCTGTTGCCAAGACACTAGATTACGTTCAACTAGCCTATTAAAATGTAGACCATTTAAAAATGGGTTATATTGTTCATTTACACCAGGAATAGGACACCAGAAAATAAGGTGAAGGGGCTGGGGATTTAGCTCAGTGGTTCTACCACCTGCCTCGCAAGTGCAAAGTCTGGAGTTCGATCCCCAGTAGCCCCCTAAAAAAGAAGATGAGGTGGCTATACTCCATCTACTGTCAGTCATTCATTAGAAATGGTCTTATGTATAATAATAAACAGAGTTTCCAAATGAAATTTAAGTGTCGCGGTGTGAAACAGGGCTCTTTTGAGGCCCCATTAAAATTTCCTCTAAGCCCTGCCTGGTTGTATGTCAGACATTTGTGGACTGTGTTAGTGAAAAAAATCCAAAACTGTCACATGCTCTAAAGAAAAATTTTTTAAAATACTTGGATAAGTCATAACTTGTCTTCTAGATAATGTATAATATCAGCACCAAACTATATTTTAATTTTTTATCAGTACTAAATATTTTTCTACTTGGCCCACTAATTTTCATTATCTTTAAAAATAAACAAGGCAAACTTTGTCTTTTGGTAGGGTGTCAATAAAACCTGTTCTTTCTCTCTTCAGCAACTTTATATAGTTGCCTGAAGAAATTCGGAAATCACCTGACTTGAAGTCAGAGCTTGACCGTGCCGCTAACCAGCTCTGATCTCGGGTAGGTTTCTGATATGTTCTGAGCTTCAGTCTCATCTGTGTGACCGAGACTATGACCACCTCATAGAACTGTGGTGTAAACAGCATGAGATAATCTGAGAGCAGCTACCAATGCCAACTCATGGTAGGAACTCAGTATTTGTTTCTTTTCAATCTTCCGAGCCTTGATTCTAATCACAGCAGTATCTACTTTGAGCTTGGACTGCTAAAATTCTAGAATAGAATGTGTTGTTGCTGGAATAATCGATTCATTAACCTAGACTTGTTAATGACATAGTAGTTGAAGGCAGAAATTCCCAAGCTGTATTTGCACTTATTTCTTTACATTCTAAAATAGAAATGTTGAGTCAATATTTTCCTGCCCATTCATTACCCTCTTCATTATTACCTGTGGTAATTTGATGTAATCATTCACACTTAATTTTAATTTTCCTTTTTGGCATTATTAATATCTTTGCAGATATAGAGAATTTCTGGTTTCACCTCTATGGGGAAACCAGCTATGCCAGTGGTGGCAAACTATGGCATGCATGTTACTTTTCTTTTAAGACGAAAGATGTTAATGTATGGGTTTATCTTACTTTTTTCTCTCTTGAGATTTTTAGAAATATTCACAGAGGCCTATTTATCTCCTTTACTCAAAAAATGTAGAGGAGAATTTGGCCTGACTTATTTTGAAATAAAGACTTTGGTTTTCTTCTAAAAAGGTCACAGTTGAGACCCTTTGTAATCCTAGTAGTGCAATGTGTAAGAACAGGATGAAGCAGGGTTTCCCTGAAAATTCTTGCCACTTTTTTGGTAACATTCACTGCAAGTTGGTAAAACATCTACATGACTTTGTATAGTTTGTTATAATTTCAAAAAAAAATGTCATATTCAGCTTTGAAATTAAATAATTTAACTTCAAACTTTTTTATTAATGAGTGAGATAGTACATCATTTCCATAATTTGATTTTAGATACACATTTAAAAGGACTGTTTCTGGGCCAGGATTTAGCTCAGTGGTTCCGCTAGCTGCCTGCCTCACAAGCACAAGGTCCCAAGTTTGATCCCTGGTACCAAAGAAAAAAAAAAAGGACTGTTTTTAAATTTCCTAAAAGCACTTTTTTTTATATTATAGAAAGCATCCTTAGTAGTGAAGTAAGAGTTAGTAGGTAAGAACTATAGAGAACTTAATTTGAACTTAGTTTCTGTTCTCAAGTTTATTACAGACCCCAAGGATAAGCACTCCAAACCCTTAAGAGCAGAATTTGCAAGATCCAGAAATGTTTAAAAAGTGAATTCTATTTTCATGACATTGTTTAGCTAACTAGACAACTTCTGTCATGGCAAAATTGTGATGAAGTCTAAATTCAATCCGCATAGGGCAAGATGCATGAGCTACAATGTGTGAAAAATGACTGTAAGTGATAGGTTTTTACTGAACAAAATTCACAGTGATACAACTGCTTACCTTTCCACAGTGACACTTATTAGAACTTATGAGAATCATAACAAGTAATCTCTTCCTAAAGGCAACATAACTTTGTATCAGCCTCGAGATTGTGTGTGTTGCTGGCAAAGCGTGTAGTCCATCTTGTTTAGTCTGGACACTGCCGTGTTGGTTGTCATAAAACCAATTTAAAATTCTAACCTCTTTGTTGCACAGCCTACATTTCTTTTCATGATTTATAATTTCAGATCTTCTAATCTTTAGTGGAGGGATTTAAAATTGATTATGAGATGTATGTTTTCATTCCAGTGTTCATGTGAAATATACAAGTTTTTAGCCTCTTCACAGTTTTCTGTTCAGTATTTTGCATGGTTGAAATATGAGTGTAAAAATAGTAGATTTTTTAATGCTTTTGTATAGGCTCAGGAGAGTCCTTCCTGTTATATCTAGCTGGAAAGGTAATGAACTGTAAAATATGTTGAAATGATTGGGGATTAAAAATCTCTGGTGTGTAGTGACAGTGCAATTATATCCCACAGTAAAGATTTCTTGTATTAAGAGTAATAAATAAAACTTATTTTTTCCCCACTGTGATTGGTTGTCATCACTATAATGATAGCTTTGACCTTCTTCTTCTTCAAATGTCATTAACCTGTGACCAAGTAGTCAGGCTATAGCAAAATGCTGTGGAAACCTAAATACAAAGTCAGATTTCAAGAAAAACAATCCTTATAAAACCACGGTGCTCAAAGTCTCAGAGTATAGTAAATGCCTTTTGGAATTCTGCAAAGGCATTGATTTTCCAATGTGGTATACATACTTTTTTTCATATTACCCTTTGACTTCTGTTTCCAGGGTTGGGTTATGTTTAGAATTGAGTTTACTCTGTTGCCTATACTTGAACATACACTGAGGAAGTGAACTGACCCTACTTGTTTGCAGTCCCAAGAAGTCAGGCTTACATTGCTGCAGGACACATCTCAGGATATAAGTTAAATAAAAACTTAATTCTTTACCTAGAGACAGTTAAAATTATCAAAGATTAGAACAGTAAGATTTTGTTAACACTCTTTCAGCTTAATTGTGCCTTTTCGAGAAGTAAAGCCTATAGTCTGAATTTTTCATTACATAGTATTCTTCATTCAGCTGGTGCTCATCACTGTTAGTCCATTTTAATTCCTTTTTTTTAATAGTCTCATCTGAAATGTGAATGTTGTGGAATGCCTCCAGTGAAAGACTTCTGAATAGTGCCAGCCCATATTTATTCATTAGAATTGTGTGCCATTTTGTGTCCCTTTCCTATTAAGCCCCATTTGTCTGTTTAGAAGGTCAAAGGAGCAGCTGCCTCTGGGGTTGACCTCTATGCACCTCTATTGTTTTGCTCTTCCAACGGTACTAACTCTTTGCTTCTTCCTGGGGACCTGCAGGATTGTCTCTGCAAAGCATTTACCCTTTCTTAGGTCAGGGAGTAAGAAGGACAACTGCTTACATGTTCCTGTAATCTCTACTGCTTTACAGGGCAGTTTTGTCATCAGTGACCATCTGGATGATCTGGTGCTGTCTCATAATGATCTTGCAGTTCACAAGTGAAGTCAGCAAATGATGGGAATATTTGTGCTACTGTTTAAAAATCTTTTTGAGTTTATGTGTTTTAAGGACTCACTGAGTAACTATATGAAACTCATTCCCTTGATTGCAATGAGTTTGGAAGCAAATCTGTCTTTTATATATAAAATTGTTATTGCCCTGCCCCCACTTTTAATAAGAATGGGAGTTGTTTAGACCATTTGCCACAAATGAGTGGCCACTTACTCCAATTTCTGTGAACCTAAGATAATCAACAAGAAATGCCTTTACTTTATTGGAACTTTGCAGTTGCATTGGGGTAGGTAGATAATGAAAGAGTGAAGCATTGAAATGTGCCTAAATAACATGCTGTTACAAGCCTTATGATAGATTTGTGTTTGACTTAACAGCTTTTGGAACCTAATAAAAAGAACTTAATTGACAATTTCTTGAAATTGCTAAGAAAACCTAGTGATGTTGGTAGGGTATAATAAGGAGTTTCTCATCACTGTCTTGAAGATTGAGCCTATACAAAAAAGAGAAAGAAAAAAAAAAGAAAAAAGAAAAAGAAAAAAGGATTTATCTCTGTGGTAACTCTAAGTAATTGATATACAGACAAGGTTTGGTTCCAATTTGCCAGCAATAAAGTTGTAATAGGGTTTTCTCTGCAATTTTAGCCTTAATGTGCTCATTCCAAAGAGCGGTATTTTTCCAAGCGAACAAATAACATCAGTAAAGCTTACGATCAGTAATAGCCCCACACTGATGCTCGCATTAAACTTGTTAAATCAATTCACTAGACACTTTCTAAAGTGGACTGTCTGTTTACTTTGACTTGCACCCTATGTGGATGATCCATCAGTTACGTTTATTTGAATGATCTTTACATTCAAAATTGGTAATTATTCATGCTTGATTGTGGTTATGAATGGACTTCTTTTTTTATACTCCTGTTTAGAATTATTTTGTCTGCTCATTTTTCAGCCTTTGATTTCTGAAGGATGTGAATGTTTAGTGGGACTAAATAATTGAGTGGGAATATTTTTGACTTTCCAAAGATTCAAATGCATACTTGGTTGAATAAATACTATGGGCAATATCTTCTACAATAAATTACCCTATTCAGAAGGTATTGCTAGTCTTGAAACAAACAAATATATACACAAAAAATATATATATACACATGCATATTATATATATGTATATGCTTATCAAAGTGAACACAACTTTTAATTATATTACCAAAGGTAGCTTAAATAGAGTCCATTGGACATGGAAGATATTAGGCTGGAAAAAGAATCTGGTGAACTAGAAAGCATTTTTTGGAGGTACACAATCTAACCCTGCTCATTTTTCACTGGAACAAGCCGAGTCTGCTACTGCATGCTGCCTTTTGTCAGTAAACACAAAGAGAAATCTGAAGCCATCAATCTTGCTTATCAATACTACTCAGTGTGATTTTTTTTCCTAGTCGTTTTCCTTTTTCTTTTCTTATACAGAACTTCATTTTTCTCAGAGTGTCCTTTTGGTTTGGCTATGAATGAGTTGAGGTTCAGGTGGGTAAAACAAAATTAATGCTGCATATTTGCAGAATTGTGTATTGTTGAGGGATGGTTGGATGTGCCTTCACATACAGAAGTCAAATGTGACTAAAAGGACATTTTCTGAATAAACTTAGTTGTTTGCTGATGTCTACATTGGACGTTATTATAACCACATTGTTACATTCTATGGTTGGAGCCCTAGGTGGCCCAGTGAATAGAAAGGCCCCTAAAATAATCTCAACTTTTTATATGTTGTTTATCTGTATCTTTAAATCTAGTCTTTACTTTTCATAGTACCTATATTTCATATCTTTCCTCTGCATATAGCATATTCAGTATTACCAATTAAATTGGTAATGGTACATGACAGAGATATAATCTCAGAATAAATATGTAAGACATCTTTAACAAATAAAATACATTAAATCACCAAAATATGTCTTTGTTCCAGTTTAATATTTTCATAGTAATGATTTCTTTGTCACATGGAGCAACACCTTTATGCAGTAGTATACTACCAATTCAGCACTTTAGCTTTATTCTAAATTTAAATGTAAAACTTCTACTTTCTTTATTTTAGAGAGAACCTAGCCCATTAGGACTGAACCATATTATAGTTCATTTGACTACTTTAGTCTATGCTTCTAGTTCCTAATTAAATGGATAAGGTCATTGCTTGATAGATATTTACACCTCTCTTTTTTTTGTTGTGCATGTGTGCCTGTGTGTTTATGTATAGTAAACATATTAGGTTAGTATCTACCTCTATAGTGTTTAAGCCAGTGACAAGTCAGCATGATTTATATGTGACTATAAGCAATTTGCTCATTTTTGTGAGGTATATGAATACTTTAAAGGAATGAGGTATGGCTCACAGGATTGCCTTTATATCCTGATTTTTATCTCCTGTTATTCTCTGAGTTATTCAGATGTAGTTTTGGATCATTATAGGGTGATATACAAATAACATGGATGAATGAAGAGTCAGCTAAGAACTGGAAGCCTTGTATAGGTAGGTACCGTATGTGTATATATCTTGTATAGTATACCGAATGACTACAGTCTTCTCAATGCAAAAGATGTTTTTTACATATGTTACCTCATCTAACTTAGTATGCAGAAGAACTCCATGAGCTGGTGATTTTTGTATCTCTTTAGAGATAAAGAAACTAAGTAATTAAACAACATTTTTACGTAAACATAGCTAGTGACTAAAGGAACCAGAATTCAAACCCTGATTTAGTAGATTCCCAAGCCTGTAGTTTTTATTTAGCACAAATCAATTTTTAGGGGGGTAGATTACCTTTCTATTATGAGAAATAACTCCCTCCTGCTGATTTCCCAGTAGTAATCAGGGTTCTAGTCCCCTTTCCAGTAATTGTTTCTTTGCCCTAAATTTTGTTGCCCATTCTGCCCTTTTTCACCCTGCTTATCACTACCTTGTTCTTGGTACTTTTCTCCTTTGGTCTCAAGTCATCAATTTTCTTCTGGTTTTACACCTGCCTGATGAGTCAGTCTTTCATTATGCTCCTGTGTAGGTTTTGTGTCCTCCACACACCCTTAACTATTACTGTTCCCTAGGTTTGTGTTATTCTTGCAAACCTAGACTGTGTGATCTCTCTTTCCTGTGGTTGTACCTTCCATCTAACTGTTCATGGCAATTCTGTACCACTATCCAAGATAACTTTCTGGAGTTCCAAGTTCATGTGTTTGCCTTGATTTCCCATAAGCTCCTCAAATGCAAAGTCTTTAATGCCAAACTCAGTAATTTAAAAAATCTGTATTTTCTCCTTTGTCCACTAGCTCTATGAGAGAAACCACTATCCACCCAGGTTCTAAAACAAACTACAAAACTCACTTTGAGTTCTCCCTCTCAATCAAATTGGTTAGGTATGCCCTTCTCCGTCCATCCCCTCTGCTTTATTTGACACTGTCATCATTTTCTCATGAGAGTGAAGCTGAAGCCCAGTTGGAGCCCTTGACTACAGTCTCTCCTCTCTCTCAGCTTCTGTCTCAGTTTTCCGTGTAGCTGTTCCACGGTCATCTTTCTATGAAGAAAACCTATTCACATCATTTTCTTACATAAAAGTATTCACTGGTGGTTTATTTCCCTTGGTTTCCAAGCACACAAGGAATTCTTCATTACCTAAAATGTATCTACTTTTCCGTCCTCATCTCTTACCAATTCTGTCCTTAACATATACCTACCTTCTGGCCTTGGCAACTCCTTCAGGTTCAATAAGAGAGCTACCATACCATTTCTTAACTCTGTTGACCAGAATGACTCATCTCTCCAGCATCCACCCAGATGATACTCAAGTGAGGTCTGTACCATTGTGTTCTCATTCTCGAGGCTTGGACTAGGTCCTTTTTCCTTCCATATCATTATGTACATTATTATTGCTTATTGCCATTAATCTTTTTATCTTAATATCTTCAAAGCCTTCTGTAGGACTACAATAAATGTTCATTAAGTTAATTAGGTATCGAAGAATGGCTTGATGTTTTAGGAGAAACATTCTTTGAGGCAAGTAGTTGTAAACACTATTTATAAAAAGCAGCTAAGCAAAGTGTGTGTGTGTGTGTGTGTGTGTGTGTGTGTGTGTGTGTCTGTGTTTTATGAGCAGGCTACCTAGTCAATGACCTTTGCAATGGCCAATGTTCTGGAGGAATTATCAAATACAAAACCTCTCAGAACTTCATTATAGTTCCTAAATGTCAAATGTATAAGGACAACTCAGTCTTGGATGTAAGTTATTATGAAAACATGTGGAAATATATATTCATAGACCATATCAGGAGATACTGTCATCTTTCTGGGGACATTGGAAGAATTTGTGCAGGAAACTAGCTATAGGCTGACACAGTCTTACCTTTAAAAAGTTCTGGAAAAGTATTAAGAATATGCTAGCAGTTAAATTTGAAACTGGGAACAGGCCAAGAGCTTGTGCAAATAGGAAGTATACTTTTGACCTTGTTCTTGTTCAGTAATAGATATGTTGCTTTCCAACCCTAGCATGCTATGGTTAATATGAGAACTTTGAAAATGACCCTGTTTTGAAATTGCTTAATGCTGGTCTTTACTTTGAAAGTAATTTGGGTAGTGTGTGAGCAGAATGTTTAAGCAAATTGGTGGTCAGAATAAATTCCTGCCAATGCTGCTCAATGGTGATACTTCTAATCATAGAGAAACTTTGGAAACATGTCAGCATCTATAAAATCATTCACTCTTGTCTAATTTGCAATTTTTTGAGAAATGAATACTCAGTAGCTGTGTTTTAGTGTAATTCCTAATAATCACAATATGACCACATCATGTCAACTACAGCATTTATAAATCATGGACTATTTGATCCCTAGGGACCCTATGTACTCATGTAAAGGATGTTATTTTCTCAAGAATTAATTGCTAACCGAGCCATTAGTTTCTTTTCCTTGAGCATCATTTTTGTCCTCAACTGTGGCCAGCTCTGTCATCCCATGAGAGAGGGTGACTTAATCTGACCCCTCTCTGTTACAAATAAACAATATCCAAATTTCAATGCTGTAACTTTGATCATAGAAACCCAGCTTGGAAGATTTCATACTCAAGGCCTTTGTCTCTTGCTTGATCCTGTGTGATTTCTCTCACTAGATGCCAGCAATTAGATGGAGTTCATTGAGGATCTGTGGTTGGAAGGTTGGCATACCAGGAGAGGGTTTCATATATGTGACTTACACTTTCAGGTCAGTAAAATTGGTTATTGTTAGTTGGAAAGAAAATATGGTGCTGTCAAAAGGAACTGAGGTTTAGAGTAAAAGTATAGTGAGAAATCATTTGTTTAGGTAAATTTGTATCATGGAGGTGAACGGATTTCTAAATTTAAAAATACTCATAAAAGGGCCAGGGATTTAGCCCAGTGGCACTGCATCTGCCTCACAAGATCAAGGTCCTGAGTTCGATCCCCGGTACCAAAAAACAAAACTCATAAAATACATTTTTGTTTCTTTAAAACAAGAACCAGAATATTATGAGATTTACTTGTAGTTTTGTATTCTAACCACCATTTAACATTTGACTTAATATTCAAAATTAGGTATAGCCTGACCACTGTAGTTGTAAGAGAACCAATTTTAAAAGTCATACTAGCTTAGGTATCACATTATACTTTTTAATGGATTCAAATCCCTCAACAACAACAACAACAACAACAACAACAACCAAGACCACTTGACCATAGAAATTGGTTTGTATTTAATTATAGGAAAAAGTTTCTTTCTCTTTTGGGAGGAGAGTATAAATAAATAATTTCACTCATTTGGATTGGATTGTAATTATTTTGATTGATTTTGTTTTCATAAATTATAAATTGTAACAGGACCTAATTTAAATCTAGGAAATAGTAAATTACTAGTAATTCCACTAATTAGAATTTAAGATCTACCTCAAGTATTATCAACTTTACTTTGCTCTTCACTTTGTGATGAATTAGAATGTGATCCAGGGAAACCCTTTAAGCCAGAGTCATTTTGTTTTTGCTTCACAATGGCCGTTATAACCTAAACCCACATAGACGAGAGCCAACTATACTCTAACCTTCTCCCCACGAACCTCAGTACAAATGGTAGCTTCATAACCAAATGCATTGTAATTTAGATTTATATATTAGTTCACTGCACACTAATTTTGAATTTATTTTTTATTGTATTAATTTTCATTTATTTCAAATAGATGACATTGTATGTTTTGTCACACACAACATGATATTTTTAAGTACAAACACATTCTGGAATGGTTAAGTCTAGCTAATTAAATATATTACCTCACACAGTTACTGTTTTTCTGACAAGAGCACATGACATCCACTGTCTTTACATTTTCAAGAATATCATGTAGATCATCATCAGCTATAGTAATTGCCTTGCTGGACAGGGTCTGTATTCACCTTGCTGTACTTTAATGTCTTGAAATTTATTTCTCCTATCTTTTTTCTAGTGTAATTTTAATGTCAATATTGTTTTAAAGTCAAGTACTTTCTGGATAGTGCTTTGAATGAATGAAAGAATTTCGAAGCAAAAATTATGGAAAGCTTAGAGCGGGCTGGCTCTCAGAGGTCATTTAGTCATTGTCTCTAGGAAAACAGATCCCTAGAAGATTAGGTGACTGACAAAGATGATTGGAGCCAGACCTCACTTCATAGAGTGATCATTTTTCAAACTGAGTTTCAAACATTGGTTTGGATCTCAGTTCTTCTTAGAGATCTTATTTTTTATCCCATTCAGCAACACTTCCACACATGACCTCTTTCCTCATGTCCCTAATTTTATTTCTCCTAACCTTCTTTCTCCCTTGTTGGATGATCTTCCCACTCTTACATAACTCCTCCCAAAAACTGAAGGTCCCAGATGTGAACTTCATCAGCTTCCTGTTTCTACATCTGGGGTTGTATCTCCATCTGTACCAACTCTCATGTCTTTTCCTTGGATTGAAGAAGGAAAACCCTTGCTTCTGTCCTAGCAAATTCTTTTATTTCAGTGTCTTCGCTATTGTGTTCTCCATGCCTTAGGCTTTGCTCCCACCTGGTTGTCCCTCATTGGTAATTTTAGTTCCCTCCTTCCTGTGGCCTTATTCCATCACAAATCTTAGATAGTTCTTCTGGCCTCCAGACAAACCTAAAATATGAAACTGCTAGTGCAGTGTTTGTATTCAATAAACCCACTGCCTTGATTTTATTCCTTATGGGACTGATAGCTATGTTTGCAGATTAGGATTGCTTTTTGTTCAAATAAAGAATAAATTATACCATAAGAATAGATCAACTTTGAAAATATTAAATGATATAAGGAACATTTAACATCTTCACAACATTTGTTCATTACCACTGAATGTAGCTCTTTTCCACAATTCTCTATTTACATGTCACTCCAGAGAAAGGTATTCCATAACAGTTGAAATTCTTATCATTTGCATATTCCCAAGAATATAAATGTAATTTCATCTTGTGATTTTTTGCTATTCAAAACACTACAGTCCTTTCTTAAGAGTAGATTTTATGACAGTAATAAATCTTTCTGAATTATGCTTGGCTTGATTTCATTTTTTTTGGTACAGAGATTGTACCTTGAGAGATTTAACCACTTTTTACAGGACTTCCTAAGTTCAGTAGAAATGTAAGGCATATTTTGATTGGCAGTTCTGGAGAATTGCAAGACAAAGAAAATTGAGAACAATCAAGTCAATATTCTATTGTTGTTAAGATACTTTAAAATAAGAAAGGTAAATTACTTAATAGTACACCAAGTTCTTGTAAGGAAGTGGTAGCAATTTAAAGTAGACACAATGTTATGTTATGTCTGGCTCTTTGCTTTTTCCAAATGGCTAAAGCTAATGTAGGGGGACTATGGGAAGCTGAAAATGGAAACTGCCCTTAGTGGTTGATTAGAGATGTATGCATTGATTTGAAACATGTATAGTTAATTGTTTTAATATTCTGAGTCCTATGAATATAGGAACTAGTCTAATCAAAAAGGGCATGCTGATCTCATCTCATGTCTGAGTCCTTCATGGGTCATATTCATATTTTTAAATCTCTTATTGTAATATCTTCCAGTGAGTTTTATTTGAGTGGAAGAAAGTGCTCACCTTTCTTGTAAGTATGACTATGTCTGTTATATTTGAATAAAGATTACCTTTAGTATGAGATCTGATTTTCATATTTGCCGTGCATGCTGCCTTTCATCCCCACCCAGGGTTTGAGCCTCATTGTTCTTTGTTCAATATCTGCTAGACACCAGCTCTGAATTTCTTTCTTTCCATTTTACTTTTTTTCTTTGTAGAAAACTACAATAAAAAGTCACTGACTATATATTCTTAATTTTGAAATTCATAAAATGTTTCCCACATTAGAAAGACTTCCCACCAAATTCTTGCCTCACCCATAGGATAGAGATGTTGGCTCTTATTGACATGATTTTTCTTTTACAGAAGTATCCTTAAGTACTTCTCTTTATTCCTATTATTTTTAAATGAAATAGGCAAAACATTAGCATGAATTATAGTCATTTAATACAGTTGCCTTGATAATTCATGTTAAATAATATGGATAACAGGTAAAACTTGTTAAACCTTTTGGGAGAGACATATTATAAATATAATTTATATTTCAAAAGACTGATTATTTCTTCATTTTCTTAAAGGGAAGAATCAAACTGTGAAGTGGGAAGGAAGTGATAAGTCAGATCATGAAAGCCTATGACCTGACAGACCTGTAGTAATTTTGATGAATGTTAAATATACCATCTTAATAACCAGATAAAAACCAGTTTGACTACAACTATGTATACAACTATGTATTCAAATGAAACTTTAAAATAAAAAATAAGCAGCAGCATCATAATTGTGAAGCAAAATAATCTGATTGACTCACTCAAGGCAATATGAGCAAAAAATACAGAATAGTAAGGGATGTCTCCACACAAGGACATGGATGACTAAACTAAATGGGTACCTGGTCTCTTACAAACTAAACACCCATTGCATACAACAGTCATTTTGTTGTCTCTGGAAACCTCACACCATAGCTGTCTCTGGTCCACATAAATTCTTTCTGAAAGCTAGTGTCTAACTTTCACATATCTATCCCAACCTCTGATTTTTCCTTAAGGAATAAAATTACTTCTTTTTTCATGTGATGAAATCTTTAGATGATTAGGTTTCTAGTACCTTGAGAGACTGATCTTAGATTTAAACATCTGGTTGTGATTTGTTGGCATACCCTTAGATGAACTAAATCTTTAGAAAACCTACCTGATCAATTATTTTTATTTATTTATATTTTAGCTAGATCAATCAGAATTCACATTTAGCTCTGTTAATATATTGTGGTCATTCAGTACACACATTGGACTGACGTTTAAAAAAATCTAACCACATACTTGTGTGTTGAGCAAAGGGACTCAAATTAAGCTTTACTTCTATGTTGAATTGCCTCTTCAGTTTCTACTATTCCTTAGTTACCTGAACTTGAAATTTGAGAATCATTGTGAGCAGATCATTCTTCATAACATCTAAGCTTTCAACATGTTTTTTTTCTACATTAGATTTTAGGTTTATCCTTCTGTTTCTCACGAATAACAGCTTTGGTGTGACCCTCCTCCTTTCTGTACCTACCAAATATCTGTCACTCATCTAATCTCCTTAACCTCTCTCTCTCCACTAGTCTCTCCAAACATTTATTTTTAATTAATAATTATAAAATATTTCCTGTTGTAACTTTCCTTTTTAAAAACATACAAAGGCTGTATTTTCCCTATTGAATGAAGTCAATTCATTTACTTAAAATGACAAGCCTATGCTTATAGATGTCTTTAGAGTTTTAAAAGTGTTTTCCAATCCTTTACTTATTTTATCATCACACGGCAAAGAGTATTATTCCTCTTTTAGACCTTAAGAAAATGTACAGGGGCATATTCCATCGACTTCTTCATAACATTAGCTGTATTTCTCCTTCCACTTAGAATATCATCAGGCCTTCCTTCCTTCATTTGACCCAGCTCTAGTAATTCTTCAAGAAACAATGTCAAAAGCTACTTCCATCATGAAGGATTTTTTTTAGCCATTCTCTGTAGGCAGCATTCTTCATTCCTTTTCCTGATTTGGTCAATAAAATACTGTTTGAATTGGTTGAATCAAAATGAATTTTGGAGGAAGAAATCTTAGCCCTTTACACGCCCTGCTTTGTAAAATTCTCTCAATTTTCCCTTGATGTAGCTTTTTGGGCACGGTCTATAAGCTGTTCTAATTGTCAGATTGGCATCAGGAATTGAAGACAAAACTTACATTAGACTCTAGTAGACTTTTAGACCAATTCTAGTCCATCATAGTAAGGTACATCATACATTCAGATATGAATCTTTTTTAAGATAGTAACTCTTAAGAGAAGCAATTTTACCAGTAAAAGATATTTATTTTATATGCACACTAGTCACAGCTTTGATACTGAATTTAAGGATGTTCCTCAGTTTAATATTAAATCAAAAGGTGGTATTTTGACTCTTTCAGGGATTCAGAATCTAAACTTGTTAAGTACCTGGCAAGTTAACATTTCAGATCATCATAATACAAAGTTTGACATAACAGTTTTATATGTCAAAGTAATTTTCCTCTAATATTCTTTTTCATGTAGGAATTTAGGTAGTTTTATTTCTATTCTAATGTAATGGAGTTTGAAATTCAGACATCATTTTATCCTAAAGTAATATGGGGAAATAGAAGTGATATCTGTTTTATTATAGGAATTCTTGGCTCTTAGGCTTTGCAACAATCACAAGGAGTCTGTGCTTGCCTCGAGAGCAAGGGTAGAAGTTTGGGAAATGTGCAGCATTTGGTAAAAGGTAATGAAGCAGAAGGTACAGCTCATCTAGAGTTTAAAATAAACTGCCTGCTCGCAGCCTGACAGAAAGAAAAAGGGTTGGCTTTAAAAATGATTTTGTCCTTTGCTTTGTTTTAAGCCTGATATATTCCAAAGATGTAAGTAGAGGGAACAATTTTTAACAAGTTGAAGAGAGGCAGCATTTCTTTTAGAAAGCAGCATGCATTCAGCTCTCATAGTGTTGGTATTTCTGCCTCTGCTTTCATCATCATAGATGTAGTAATTAGAAATTCCAATCCCAGCAGAAACTTTTGGCCTGATTTTGTGTTGATTATCTCGTAGTTAAAGACACATTGTGCATCATAAGCTGACAAGTGTGTGTAGCTCCACTTTTTACCCCATTGTTTTAGATTTCCTCCAAGTTTAAAGTAAGTCAGATGGATTATATGAAGAATGTGATATATTTGATTGAATAGTGAGCTATGACCTGCAAGGTCATATTTTTACCCCAATTCATTGAAAGTAAGTAGACACACAATTTAAATGACTTCAATACAATCACAGTGTAAAGTTAAAGTTATTGCTTTGCACCTATTTAGTAACAATAAAGTATTGCCTATTCTCACTTTCTTACTTTCATGGTATTACAGTTTTTAAAAAATCAGATTAATAAATTCAGTAAGTTTTTTAATTTATAAAG
This sequence comes from Heterocephalus glaber, assembly GCF_053883595.1. Taxonomy (NCBI): domain Eukaryota; kingdom Metazoa; phylum Chordata; class Mammalia; order Rodentia; family Bathyergidae; genus Heterocephalus; species Heterocephalus glaber. The sequence goes on from NW_028258403.1 coordinate 14,250,407, forward strand.
AAAATATTTTTTAAAATGATGGTTTTATTTTTCTTATTGAGAATGATGGAGAGTGGTTTATTAAAACTTATTTGAAAAGGTAACCAGTATGACCTAATCTAGATGAGATAGATATTTTTAAAGAAAATAAGCCTGAATACTTCCATTTAATATTGTGTGTTACGTTACTATGATTATGGAATGGATAGTCTGTACATGTACATGCATATGATTTAACTAGATTTTACTAGAAGAGATAGATTTAATTAGAAGAGTTAGTGTCTGAAAGGGTTATAGAAATATTTGAGAAATGGGTGAAATTTGTCTTACGGAGCTCCCTCTGCTAAGCTACTGCCTTTGTCTTCTAACAAACTCCTTTTACAGAGTACCATGAATAACAGAAGATACAAAACAGACGTTCATTTCCTTCATTTCCTTTTTACAGCCATCGACCCACTGATAGCCTGCCCTTTTGTCTCCATGCTTGCTCAGGGTTCTCAGGTCTCCTTTCCATTATACCTCCCTGGTTCCAGAGTTTGTCTCCATGAATTTCAGTGAGTGGTCACACTATTTCAGTAAATGTGGCAAAATTTGAATAAAGTGGCAGACCCAGTAAATACAACCAAAGTCATAGCTACCATCAGCATCATCACTTCTCAGAGCTCTCTTTGGATCTCTAGTAGCTTCCTAGAATCCAGGCCCCTCCCTGCTGCCTCATTCAAAGCAGTTGCTTTGGTGGAAAGATAGGCACCCAAGCCCAGCCCCTGGCTAGGATCTTTAGGGAAAAAGGAGCAACTCTAGTTGGATGCCAGAACTATCCTAACATCTCTAATTTGTGAACTGTAATACTAAAACTCTGTCACTGAACTCAGGTCTGGCATTATTTTACAGACCTGTGAAATGACTTAAACATAAGACTTGATACTGCTTTTCAGTTTAAAAATAGTATTAAACTACTCTGTAGAATTTTCTTAGGATGTCATATTTTCTCCATCTTACAATATAGTTTTCTACCTATGGATTTCATCGTCTATTATATGGTCATGGATTTAACCTTTCCTATGATTTTAGTAAGAGCAAGGCATTATTATTTTTTTTTGTTACAACAGCAAATCGAGTAAAAGCTAACATTTAGTGAGCTGGGTTCTATTTTAAGTTCTTTTTTTTTTTTGGTGCCAGGGATCAAACTCGGGACCTTGCCCTTGCAAGGCAGGTGGCAGAACCACTGAGCTAAATCCCTGGCCCTATTTTAAGTTCTTTACATGTGTTTACTTCATTCTCACAGCAGTCCTAGTAAGGAAGTGTGATTTTTTTCTGCATTGGAAAAATGATGTAGAGAGATTAGTACCCAAAGTAAATTGTGCATCAGTATGCAAACCTGAGCTGTGTGGCTTCAGAGCCTGTTTGTCACCGCCATGTTCTGGACTGTGTTTGTTAATTATAACATAACTTGAAATATTGTAATCCACATTTTAAAAGTGGGAGCCTATATTGGCTTTCTAATAGTTTGCCATTAGATTATGTTGTTTGACTCTCTCAGTGATTTCCTTTATTAGAATTGTAAGGAGAATAGCATTTCACATTTTATAAACAGAATGTTTGTATTTATACATAAATATTTGTAACTATATATAATACATATTTATAATAAATATAATACATAAGTAAAAAGACTACAAATAAATATGTACACACATTTAGCCTCTATCTTAAAGTAAATTTTGTTTTTTGGAAGCTAACATATGGAGAATTGTTACAAAATTGTGATGTGTCTTTCAGGAAGTTGTTGCATTTGCTTTTTTAAAAGTATACTATTATCTCAATCTGAAATTGAGGCCCACGTGCCAAAACAATATGAAGAAGTGATAAATGCACAGTTTTCTTTCTTTTTGTATCTGATAGTCATCAAAGACAGGATAGATTTTAATTTGTGGACCCTGAAACCATTTCAACAACTTTGAATAACTGAGGGAAATATGGATTGCTAGGCTACAATTGGCCTTTCATGAAGAAATCTAAAGTGAGATAATTTAGATTGAGGGAAAGGTCAGATTATGGGTTTTAAATCATATGCCATAACCTACACATGCAAGTTCTGAACACTAAGGTAAAATTGTCTTAGATATGGTTACCGTTGCATTTCTTTAAAAATTGGAGAGATGAAGAGTAGGAATAATAATACAAACCCTAGAGTGTAATGGTTGCCTATGTATATACTTTATCTGTTTTAGCTACATCTGACCAATCACCTCGTACTATAGCTGAGGTAAAACTAAGGCTCACAAAGGGTAAATGACATGATCAAGGTCATTCACTAATGCAGTGGTGGTGAACCTGTGGCACATGTGCCGCAGTGGGCTGTTTGTATCATTGAAAGCTTTAAAAAGTTCGTCATCACTGACCTAATGCAAAACCAAGATAGGTATAGATCCTTTATCTCCTGATCGGATATGCTTTTTAAAGACCCTGAGGAAATCTCAAATATCTCTGCAGAGCACTGTTAATGGAATCATGTAGGTAAAATACCCTAAGTACTTTAGCCGCAATAGATACAGTGCTTGCATTCACATCCTGGGTATTGTCAATACTTCTTATTGATCATTGTTAGAGATAAATATCAAGGGTATGAATGCATAAGACTGTTAGGAGAATTAGGGCATTTAAAAAATTCTCTCTCATTTTTTGTTCAAAAGAGATACATTTGGAATATCTGACTTAGCAAGGGAAAGAATTGTTTGGGATGGGTAATTGCCAGCTTGACATTTGTTATTATGGCTTTGTCATTTTTACCCTGTAGTTTATGAAATCTACTATTGTATAATGCCCAAAGGCTTTAAAAAATCAATGATTGCATTTTAAAGCATATAGAATAAAATAAATTAAATGCCACAATTCACATTGTATAATTTTAAGACTTTGGGGAAGCTGGGCATATCAAGGTCATCCTATTCCTGGGGTATTAAGAATCCTAGAAGATATTGCTTCCAGCTCATTGTAATTTCTATATATTTTATGGTGTCAGTTTTACTATATAAATGTTCAAGTAAGAATACATTAAGTGAATATATACAGATAAGAGATTTTTGAAATTTAGTGCTGCTGAGGTAGCATACCAGCATTTAAGGGTCTTGACTTAGGAGAGGCCTGTGGACATCTGTTGTCCTTTCATCTCATTAAAATGTAGAATAGGGCTGGGGATTTAGCTTGGTGGTTCTGCTGCCTGCCATGCAAGCCCAAGGACCCGAGTTCGATCCTTGGTACCAAAATAAATAAATAAATAAATAAATAAATAAATGATAGAATAAAAAATTAAGAATGGGGAGGAGTTGTGTTTGCATAAATTGAATGATTTTGTAGGCATTCCAAAGGTTCATGAAATCTAAACCATGAAATTAAGCTTCCTATCCCCGCCCCCATCCAATATGCCTTCGTAGTGTAAGCCACTGTTCTTCCTGAAGGTAAAATAGAACTTACTGATAACTTTCTTCTGGATTTTATCTCATTGCATAAAAGTTTTCAAAAGAATTTAAGATCAAACCAATAACATATTGTTTAATATTTACATGATTAACTGGATCTTAACTACTCTAAACTGAACTACAAATTTCTTAAGGCTAGACTTGTAAGTATTGTTTGTTTCATTCCCCTAAAATGCTTAGCCCAATGTTGGGCAAACATATAATGGCAGATTAAGATGAAGGGAGCAGACTTGTGTTTTATTGGTCACAACGTGATCAAGAGCCAGTTTTTCTTACTCCAGTTCTCTCAGAGCTCTGAAGAATTTGGCATTTACTTGTTCATTCTTGAGTTGCTTTTTATCACCTACTGTGGGTCTGACAGCATAAAAATAAAAGCATGATTGTTATATTCTTCTTTATGGCTTTTCCACCTCTAGTTGCAAGGTCTCAGAATGCCTTGGGACAAGAGACCTGCCTAAAGAAGTATATGTCTTAGTGAACATGGACTCACTTGATTTAACTTCCCAGTCACCTTTACAATTATAGCCACTTCTCCTTACTGTGAGACAGGATCTTCAAGCCCAGGCAGCATAGTTGTTTGATCTTTCTCTCCTCACTGATTGTTTTCTCTCTCTTTTTTTTTTAAATTAAATTCTTTTATTGGTACATTTTAGGTATACAACACAATTACATTTCTCATTGGGAATTGTACCTTTACATAATGCATCTTGGTTCTTATTTTTTCCCCATTCCTAGCCCTTCCTTCACGCCCTCCACCCTTCCCTATTTACAAAGACTTTATTTCCATTTCTCATCATTTTTCCTTTCCCTTCTTTCCTTTCCCCTGCCCCTCCCACTACCCCTACCCTTTTGGACCTATTCTTCCTATTTTACATTATCGATTATTCATTCTAATCCTTGGTACATTTTAGGTATACAATATAATGACATTCATCATTGGAAATTTGCACCGTTACATAGTCTCTCTTGGTTCTTATTTTTCACCCTTGCCCAGCCCTCCCTTCAACCCCTCCAGTCCTCCCTATTTACAAAGATTTTGTTCCTATTTTTCCATTTTCTCATATTAATCCCATTCCCTTCTATCCTTTCCCCTAGCCCTCCCACTTCCCTCCCCTTTGCCCCTTTTCTTCCTATTTCACAGTACCTATTATTCATTTTAGTCCTTATTTACACTTTCAGTTTCTCACACCAGAGAAACTATTTGGTATTTATTCATGTGTGTCCTATTTATTTCACTTTAGAGTATCACCTCAATGCACATCCACTTAGCTATAAATGTCTCTAATTTCTCATTTTTTATGGCTGAGTAGTACTCCATTTTATAAAAAACCCACACTTTCTTTATCCAGTCTCCAGTTGATGGGCATTTGGGCTGTTTCCGAGTTTTAGGTATTACAAACTGTGCTGCTATGAACATGGGTGCACATATATCACTGTGGTATGATTCTTTTAATTCTTTGGGGAAGATCCCCAGCAGTTGAATAGCTGGGTCAAATGGGACTTCCAGTCCTAGTTCTTTGAGATATCGCCATACTGATTTCCACAGTGGTTGCCCCAGTCTACACTCCCACTAGCAGTGGAGTAGGGTTCCTCTTTCCCCACAGCCCTGCCAGCATTTGTTATTGGTTGATTTCATGATAGCAGCCATTCTTTCTGGAGTGAGGTGGAATCTCAGCGTTGTTTTCATTTGCATCTCTTGAATGACCAGTGATGTTGAACATTGTTTCATGTATTTATTTGCTATTTCTACTTCTTTGTCTGAGAAATGTCTGTTCATTTCAGATGCCCATTTTTGGATGGGGTCTTTAAATTTGGGAGGTCTGATCTTTTTAAGTTCTTTATAGATTTGAGATAGTAGATCTTTGTCTGAGGAAGAGCAGGTGAAGATTTTTTCCCACATTGTGGGTTGTCTCTTCACACTGCTGGTGGTTTCTCTTGCTGTGCAGAAGCCTTTTAATAAGAAAAGATCCCACTTGTTGATTGTTTGTGCTAGTTCACGGGCAACTGAAGTTTTGTTCATAAAATCTTTTCCTACACTGATGTCTTGAAGAGTTCTACCTAACCTCCCTTCCAACTGGTTCAGAGTTTCTATTTTAATATTTAGATCTTTAATCCATTTTGATTTTAGTTTAGTGCATGGTGAGAGATACAGATCTAGTTTTAATCTTTGGCAAGTTGAAGTCCAATTTTTCCAGCACCATTTATTAAAGAGGCTATCTTTCCTCCAGTGAGGGTGTTTGGCTCCTTTGTCAAAGATGAGATGGCTGAGTGTGTCTGGTGTTGTTTCTGCATCTTCTAATCTATTCCACTGGTCCTCAGGTCTGTTTCTTTGCCAGTACCATGCTGTTTTTAATCACAGTAGGTTTGTAGTAGAGTTGCAGGTTGGGGATTGTGATACCCCCTGCCATGTCTCTGTTACCTAGAATTGTTTTTGCTATTCTGGGTCTCTTCTTGTTCCAAATGAATTTTTGGATTGTTTTCTCGAGGTCTATGAAGTATGCTGGTGGGATCTTAATTGGAATTGCATTAAATCTATATAGCAGTTTTGGAAGTATGGCCAATTTCACTATATTAATCCTTCCTACCCAGGAGCAGAGGACGTCTGTCCATTTTCTGATATTATCTTCAATCTCTCTTTTCAGAGTGTCATAGTTTTCAGAGAAGAGGTCTTTGATTTCTTTCGTTAGGATGATTCCTAGGTATTTCAGTTATTTGGATGCTATTGTGAAAGGAATTGTTTGCCCTATTTCTCTCTCAGTGAGTCTATCATTGGTGTAGAGGAGAGCTATTGATTTTTGTGTGTTGACCTTGTAACCAGCTACTTGACTGAATTTGGTTATTAAGTCTAGAAGACTTTTGGTGGAGTTCTTGGGGTCTTCTATATAGAGTATCATGTCATCTGCAAATAATGACAGTTTGACTTCTTCATTATCTATCTTTATTCCTTTTATTTCTTTCTCTTGTCTAATAGCCATGGCTAATGTTTCCAGAACTATATTGAACAAGAGTGGTGATAGTGGATATCCTTGTCTTGTTCCTGATTTGAGTGTGAAGGATTTCAGTTTTTGACCATTTAGTATGATATTGGCTGTTGGTTTTTCATAGATGGCTTCTATCAGTTTGAGGTAGAGACCATCTATTCCAATTTTTTGTAGGGTTTTTACCATAAATGCATGTTGGATTTTGTCAAATGCTTTTTCTGCGTCTATGGAGATAATCATATGGTTTTTGTCCTTGGCTCTGTTGATATAGTGTATTGCATTGATTGATTTTCATATATTGAGCCATCCCTGCATCCCTGGGATGAATCCCACTTGATCAGGGTGTATGATCTTCTTGATGATCTTCTGCATTCTGTTTACCATTATCTTCTTAAGGATATTTGCATCTATGTTCATTAGTGAGATTGGCCTATAGTTCTCTTTTTCAGTTGGGTCTTTCTCTGCTTTGGGGATCAAGGTGATGCTTGCTTCCAGGAATGAATTTGGGAGTATTGCTTCCCTTTCAATTTCACTGAAGAGTTTAAAGAGTAGTGGCAGCAGTTCCTCTCTAATGTCTTGTAGAATTCACCAGTGAAGCCCTCAGGGCCTGGCCTTTTCTTAGTTGATAAGTTTTTAATTACATTTTCAATTTCATTGATTGATATTGGGTTGTTCAGAATTTTTTGGTCTTCTTCGTTCAACTTTGGTAATTCATATGTATCTAGGAATCTGTCCATTTCTTCTGTGTTGTCCATCTTATTGGCGTATAGGTTCTGAAAGTAGGTATTGATGATCCTCTGGATTTCTGCTGAGTCTGTTATCATTTCACCCTTTTCATTCCTAATTGCATGGATTTGGGCCTTTTCTTTCCTTTTTCTGACAAGGTTGGCTAAAGGTTTGTCAATTTTGTTGATTGTTTTGAAGAACCAACTCTTGGCTTCGTTGATTTTTGTATCGTTTTCTTAGTCTCCATTGCATTGATTTCTCCTCTGATCTTTATAATTTCTTCCCTTGTATGAGCTCTGGGGTTGTCCTGCTCTTGTTTTTCTAGAAGCTTGAAGTTCAGCATCAGGTTGTTTAATTGGGCTCATTCTGTTTTCCTAATATGTGTATTCACTGCTATGAATTTCCCTTGTAAGACTGCTTTCATTATGTCCCATAGATTCCGATATGTTGTTTTGTCATTGTCATTTAATTGAAGGAACTGTCTGATTTCTTGTTTAATTTCCTGTGTGACCCATTGGTTATTCAGAAGTGTGTTGTTCAATTTCCACGTGTTTATGAAATTTTTTGAGTTTCTTTTGCTATGGATCTCCAATTTCATCACACTATAGTCTGATAATATACAGGGGATAACTTCAATTCCTTTGCACTTACTTAAACATGTTCCATGTGTGAGTATGTGATGTATTTTGGGGAATGACCCATGTGCAGCTGAGAAGAATGTGTATTCTGATTTTGTGGGGTGGAAGACTCTGTAAACATCTGTTAAGTACATTTGTTCAAGAGTTCGATTGAGTTCTAGTATTTCATTACTTATTTTTTGTCTAGTTGATCTATCTATTTGTGACAGTGGGGTGTTGATGTCCCCCACTACAATTGTATTAGTGCATATATGACTTTTCCTGTCCGTTAGTATTTGTTTTATTTGTTTTATATAGTTGGGCACCCTAGTGTTTGGTGCATAGATATTTATGATTGTCATCTCTTTCTCTTGGATTCTTCCTTTTACAAGGATGTAGTGTCCTTCTTCATCTCTCTTAATCAGTGTTGGTTTGAAATCTACTTGATCTGCAAAGAGAATAGCTACTCCTGCTTTTTTTCGGGTTCCTGTCACATGGAGTATTGTTTTCCACCCTTTAACTTTCGGTCTGTGAGTTTCCTTTTGAATTAAGTGTGTTTCTTGTATTGTTGGATTTTGCTTCTTGACCCATTCTGCCAGTCTATTTCTTTTGATTGGTGAATTGAGACCATTAACGTTGATGGTTATAACTGAAACGTATTGACTTGTCATTGCCATGACTTTTTCTTTTTGTTGGGTTCTCCCCCTTTACATTTAATTTCTTGTCATGCCAGATGGGTTCATTCTGCTTTGCTTCCTGGGGTTGTGATCCTCAATGTCTGTTCCTAGGATATTGTGTAAAATATTTTGGAGTGCTGCTTTGGAATTCCCAAAGTTCCTAAGGTGCTCTTTGTCATGACAGTATCTTATTTCTCCATCCATTTTGAAAGATAGTTTTGCAGGGTACATCAATCTGGGTTAGAGGCTGTTTTCTTTTAGCGCTTGGAATATGTCATTCCAAGCTCTTCTTGCCTTGATGGTTTGTGTTGAGAAGTCTGCTGTGATTCTGATGGGCTTTCCTTTGTATGTGATTTGTTTCTTTTCTCTGACTGCTTGGAGAACTCTGCTCTTCTGTTGTGTTTCTGGAATCTTAACAATTATATGCCTATGTGTAGATTTTTTTTTTGATCAAGGCTATTTGGAGTCCCATATGGCTCATTTATCTGTATGTCAAGCTCTTTTCCCCTGCTTTGTAAGTTTTCTGCCATTATTTCTGTGAAGAGATTTTTTATGTCATCTCCACTCTCTCCTGTTTCTTCATTGAGCCCAGTCAGTCTTATGTTACTCTTTTTTGCATCATCTAGCAGCTGCTGGATTGATTTCTCATGTTCCCTTATAATTTTGAAGCCATTTTTCTTTCCCTGGTCAGTAATTGCAATCTTATCTTCTATATCTGAAATTCTGTCCTCACACTGGCTCATTCTGCTGTGTAGACTTTCGAGGGAGTTTTTCATGTCCTGGAAATCTATTTGCATCTGTTTTATGGATTCCATTTGTTTCTTATGTCGGGATTCCATCATGTTCCTCAGCTCCTCTCTAGATTTATTAATCATGTCTTGCACTAGAGGCACAATTTCTCATGTTATCTGAGAAATTATTTCTGAGTTCATTTTTTCCAGATCCCCTTTTGTTGCCATTTCAGTGGGTCCAGGTGGTTGAGTATCAGAGTGTTCCGTCTCATTTCCCTTTGGGGTTGCTGTAGGTGATCTGGAAGTCTGGTTTTGAGACTTATTTATGTGTTTTCTCATTTTGCCTGGGGCGGGGGTCTGTTTGCGCCTGCACGCATTACCTCCTCTGAGCTGGGAGAGGTGCGACAGGGGCTGGGAGCAGCGGTAGGGATGGTGACCCAAAAGCCCTTTCCTGTGGGCTGGGAGCAGCGGGAGGGATGGTGGCCAGGAAGCCCCTTCCTCTGGACCAGGAGCAGTGGGACAGAAGGTGGCCCAAAAGCCCTTTCCTCTGGGCCTGGAGCAACGGGAGGGATGGTGACCAGGAAGCCCCTTCCTCTGGATCAGGAGCAATGGGACGGCAGCTCAGAAGCCCCTACCTCTAGGCCAGGAGCAGCGTCACTCAGTACCTTGGTCTAGTGGTCTGGTGTCCTCTGCATCTTTGTAGTGTGGAACCAAGTGGCTGCCTATCTTAAGCTAGGTGATTCGTCACCTTCTGCGTGACTCAGGACCTCGGTAGGGCATGCACAGACCTGCCTGTCTGCAGCGGGCTGATTCCGATTGTTTTCTCTCTTAATAGACATTACCTGCACAATTTCTTCCTCAGCTCAAAATCTTTGACTCCTCCCATCATAAATTTATGAAATATAATATTTTTTAAATAGACAGATTATCAAGTCTTTGAGATAGGGAGAATCTTTGTTCTTGTGGTTGCTCATGGTTTATGTTGTCTTCATTGAGATATAATTGGCCTTGTCTTTGATGTTTCGTTGGCTAGTATTTCATTTCTCCTTTGTACTGTCATCTTTTTATTTCAAACATAACCTGTCCTCTACTGGTATGAGCTTTGTTTCAGTTTAGTCCATCAGGAATTTTTCAGTCAATTATGAAATGCCTCTCACATATGGGCACTATGAGAACAATCCCAAAATATCCTTGATATGATCTCTATCCTTAAGATGCTTAGGAACTTGAACAAGACTTTTTTGACTTCTGCCAATCTAGATCATGAATATTGGAAAATTGAAAGCTCATTTACATGTTCTGAAGTCAAAGGATGATGTTGATATTCCCTATTTAAATATTCTCTCTAAAACTTTACCTGCTTTGCTTCTTTCTGTAGGGGGAGGAATCCTGGAAAGGGCTCTACCTGTGCCATTTGCATCTTCTCTGCTAGATACGATTACTGATTCCCTTAAAGTGGAAGATCATGACAGGATGGTTCTTTAAAAAATTTTTTTGTTAGTACATCTGTGCTGTACATAATGTTTACATTCTTTGTGAACAGTTGGTACATGTACGTAATGCATCTTAGTTCTTTTTTTCATTGCCTGCCTCTTCCTTCCATCTCTCCTCCTCCTTCTTTTGTTTCCTTTCTCATTCGAGAAAGATCTAAGGATGATGCTTACTTGAAGTACTGCTGGTCAACCTGAGAGCTATTCCATTCACTCCCTTACTTATCCTCTAATTTTCAGGCTAAGTCTGGAGAGGCCTAGTAGAGTTTTGATATATAAACCCCTAAGAAACAGTGACTGATTTTATCTAAAATGCATTATCATAAAATACACTGAGAATTTTCAAAATAAATGCACCTAAAATCTATTAAATGTTTACTTCATATTAGGTGTTAATGAAAGTCCTACACCTGTGTCACTTTTTGTTTCTGGGACACAATATCTGATACCCACACATTAAAGGCAGAGTTTATTTTGGTTCATCTTTTTAGTCTATAGTATTTGGCTCCGAAGCAAGAAGGCATGGTGGAAGGGTCTGATGGAGGAAAGCTGCTCGGGTCAGGGGCAGCCAGGAAAGACCAAAGAGAGGAGCTACAAAGGAAAGTGTACTTTTCTAGGTCATACCCCAGTGACCATCTAACCAAGCTTCACCTCCTCTAACAGCAAATCAATTATAGCACCCCCGTAATCCAATCACTTTCCAAATACATGAGGCTTCCATTTTAGGTCTAAACCATAACAGTCTGTATTAAAATTAAATCAACATAAACTAAATTGGTATTTGTTGTTTTCCTAATTTTATAGTTGAGGAAGCAGAGTCATGGAGAAGATGTCTATCTATCGTATCTGTTTTAACACTCAAATCTAGTAAGTGGCAGAACCAAGGTTTGAACTCAGTTCAAGGTGAGCCTTGAACCACTATGATCCACACTGTTAATTATAGTCTTCTTTGAGTGGCCACTAAACACAGACATATAGATATGAAAGTGCAAAAAGAGGTTGCTTGACTTTGAGGGATTAATATGTTACTTACAGTTCTAAGCTCCTTGTTCACATAGTAATTCAGGGAAACTGTAAGGAAATTTAAATGATGTTGGGGTGTTTGGAATGAATTAAGGTAAAGAGATGTAGTCCACAAGCATGACTTCACAAGGGCCTCTTACCTGTGAAAGAATCCACTCCAGTACCAAAAGCTTTATTAATATTTTCATCAGTTTAATTTAAGGCATTAATACCTATTAAAATGCAAAATGTCCTATTTGGGGAAAAGAGGTACTGAGATATTCATTCAACCAACAATTTACAGAGCTATGCAAGTTACAAAATGGCAAGTACTTTAATAGAGTTGTCTTAAGCCAGGTCCTCTGGGACAGTTGTACAAGCAATACAGTGAGGGAATACTGTCAAGTGAAATCCTGTAAGTGATCATGGGCCTGGGACAGGACAGAGGAAGGTCAGCCTGAGTATGATCACATGGAAGTCTCTGAGCAAGAAATCTCCATGCAGCTGAAGAAAGGGGCTGGCCTTTTGAGCCCCACATAAGTCAGTCATTGATTTGTCCTCCTTCCGTTCAGCTCTTTCTAGTATAAGCTCCTAGACAGTTTCAAAGGACTTGGTTCCCAGTTGCTGAGGATAATTCTTGGGAGAAGGCTACAGCTGTGAACAACTAGAAGCCACATTCATTGAAGTTGGGGAATGAGTGAGTGACCCTATGAAGGGAGGAGGTGCTGGTATCACACCAGGGGTTATCCTTTGACAGGCCACTATGGCATGGAGAGTACCATCCCTGCAGACCTCTCAGGTCAACTAGTGGAAGAGGTGACTGCCTTTCCAGATGGTATGGTGGGCAGAGGATAGGGATCTTGGAAAATAGACCTTGCGAAGCTTCCCACCAGCCTTGCAGAAAACATGCTTAGGAAAGAAATATCATTCTACCAGTGCTAGTAATATAGATCTGTGGAATATAAATATTTATTTTGAAATATCTAATTTTTATAATTTCTCCCTTGTTTGCTTGTTCTACCATCTGGTCCTGTACTTCCTAGAACAGTATTAGCATAATTAATTTAGCACTTTTGTATCTCACCTTCCTCTATTCTGGCATGTACTGAAACTAATAGATCCATTTTAGGGGACAATATTTTTGACAAAGTAGTTAAAAAATTAAACAAGTGATATTACTTATTAATTTAATCTGAAGTAAGGAATAGGTCATTGAATGTTCCTTAATGACTTTTTCAAAGGGAAAGCAGAAAAAAATCTTGAAGATCAAGCTGATTGTTACTACTGTGATGTTGTTCTGTTTTTTTTTCTTTTTTTCCAAAACATGGATAAATTAAATGACTGTAAATTTTCAACAATAATGAATAAGCTGATGAAGAGCAAGGTGATGCCTTCAAGTGTTCATCAAATTCCAGGCTTGGGGCCAGCCTCCTTGTGTAGTACTTGTAATCTGTTTTCTCCTGTCAGAAATCATGTTTCTCAATCCTGCTTTGCTCAGCATCTTAGGGAATTCATGATTTGAATTATACACATAATTTTTAACTTGGTAATATGCAGCAGTTCTCTCTCTCTTTTTCTCTTTCTCTCTCTCTCTCTTTTTCCTCCCTCCCTCCCTTCCTTTCCTGGTACTGGGAATTGAACACAGGGCTTTTACATTGATCTATATTTCCAGCCTTTTAAAAATTTTGAGACAGTCTCACTAAGTCACCAACTTGTCCAGGCTGGGCTTGTGATCCTCCAGCCTCACCCTCTAAGAGTGCTGGAATTAACAGCTGTGTGCCACCAAGCCAGGCTACCAGTTCTTTCTTAAAGGCTCAATGGCTGTCTGTTTCTTCCACAAAGAATACCATCTCCTTGATCTTAATACCCACAGTCACAGTAATGATATGATCATGACTTCTGTCTCAATTGCTTGGTTTGGTTAGAGCTTTAGTTTCTGAACCAGGATCATGATCTTAAGTATTTTATAGAAGGATTAGATAAGAAATACATGGTTATTACTTTTAATTATTACAACTGTTGACTTTATTTCCTCAAAACATCACTGGAATTCTGACAGGTGTAACATTGCAAGGAGTAAATAGTTTTTATTGAAAACAATTACTTTGGGGCAGAGAGCTCTTTTGAAGAATAATAATATTGGATATTTTGTTTTAAAAATCTGAAATTTTTATACAGCTTTACAAAATAGGCTAATTCCAATTAAATTACTTTGACTATACTTCTTTCTGTTACTTTGGCCCAATATTTTGCTTTACTTCCTAATTTCTCCACTTGGCATCTTTTTTCAGTTGCTTTTGCTGTGTATAGATCTTGCCTTGGTCCAGTGGTCCTGAGTTCTGACTGACTCTGCTCTGCACTATGCCCTTGACTTTCTGGACTCCCATTGGTGGGATGCATGTAGGGTGGCCTGACTTCTCTGGGAGCATTTATCTCTTCAGATTGGGCTCTGCCCCCCTGTTTCTTATCCAGATGCTTTGCTGGTTTCTGGCATGGTTCTTTAAAATCTGCTCCTTTTTCCTTATGTTGGTCATCCTCCACTACCTCCCTTAAATAGGGGCTTTAGGCTGCTGATCAGGCTGCTGCTTTATGTATCTTCTGTTCTCAGAATACTCAGAGTAGGACTTAAGAGCTTTAAACTGTGAGGGGAAAACCTAGGTTAGAATCCTAACTCTATACACACTAGCTCTATAACTTAGAGAAAGTTATTGAAATTTTCAGAGGCTCCCTTTTTTATGTATGAAGTGGAAGCTATAATACTTATTCTCTTCTGAACAGCCTGGGCAGGGGGTGGAGGGAATGGTTGCTGAGTTCTAGAATGTAGAATAAACTGTTGTTTTCTCCAGCCCTGAAATAAACACTTGGCATATGGCAAGTACTCAGTAAAGAGTTGCTGAATGAAATGAATATCCAAAGAAACACTTTGACACAGTGACTCCAAAACACTGTGGCTGTCCTGGATGTTTATAGCAGTCTCCAAACTCTTTCTCATGCTCTCTATGGATGTCTCAAGGCAAATATGTCCATGAACATGCATTCCCCCCCGCAGCCTATTCCTGTTAATAGTGTCATCTTATCTGTTAAGAGATGCCATCTTAATCTCCCCCTTTTCTTAGCTTCCCATATCTAGCCAAGTCCTAATTAACTTTATAATACACCCCTACCCTCTGTTTTGTTAACCCTGCCTGAGTTCAGTCCCATTCCTTCTCAACTGGATTGTGAAACTAACTTTACAGCTAGCCTATTTTTTTTTAGTTTTGTCTTAAAGCATTACCTAAGTTATTCCACGAATGATCTTTATAAAACTCAAAAGTATCCAGATTGTACAAATAACATAACCATAGCTATCTTATATTGAGAGACTGTTCTCCTCCATGGGCTTAGTTTAGAAATTGGGCAGGGTCTAGAATTTAGGCTTCCTGTTTCCAATACCTGTGCATTTTGATCCCATGGCCTCCCCAAGAGGAAATATATTCCAAAAATATAGCATCTTTTTCTGAAAGGAGTGAATTTTCAGAGAAATCTGAAGCTCCTTTTCATTTTCTTAGTCAGAGGAAGTGAAACAGTGCTTAAAATTTAAGTGGCAGCACTGGTGCAAAGTTCTCAGATCTGAATCACGAGTTTGCTTCTTTTCTCTTGACCATTCCTGTTTCTCTGAATTTACAAATGTGCATGTGAGAAAAAATGCTTCCCTCTAAAGATCCAGGGGTAAGAGTGAAAATGAGAATCCAGATAATAAAGTAAAGCTACAAAAGGGAGCCCACTTAGTTTGGAAAAACCATTACTGTATCAGAATGATGTATCTGCAAGTGACTTGCATGAACATATTTTATGTGCCCGCCAGCATGTTTTTTGTGGTTCCCTGCAGCAGATATTGCTCTTTTATTACTTGTTAGCCACTTAAAATCCAGCCCAATTATAACAGTGCTAAAAGAGCAAGAAAATTTATTTTAAAGAAAAAGGCTACATTCTTCTAAACCAGAGTCATAATATTAATACTTAAAATGCATGGCAACATGCTGGGAAAATGGGATAGTTATTTAGATATATTATAAAATGTAGCCCACCACTTTGATGTGATTCACTACTATTTCACCAAACCAATTTAACAGTATCCTGTAGAGAGGGAATAGTGCAATTTAAATTAGTAACAGAGATTTTCACATGCATAGATCTAAATCAGGGTAGGTTGATAATGAATTAAGTAATTTTACTTCCTTGTGAAGTCAAATCCATAATAGATGCATCCAGGACAAAATTGATGTTTAAAGGACCTGTCTGTGCAAGCAAGTATTATACTGACTCCATTGACAATATTCCCGGTAGTTTTCTTCGGTCTTTGTTTTTTCTGTTTGGCTTTGATGATGGAATTTAAGTAGGTAGTCATAATGAATTAGCATAATTTGACTACTTGATCAACTGACTCTGTTTTAGTGAAGGCCAAATCCTTTCAAAACATAATTTTACAAATCTAAGTTTTAAGAAATCAAAGCCACAGAAGTACATATGAATCTTTAGATATACGAATTAGATGCTCTATAATATTTCAGTGTCAAAGCATACAGCAGAGTTATTCTCATCTTTCCAGTACTTAGTTTCATATGGAAACACCAATGGTGCCTACTAACCCTAGTGGTTTACTGTGAATTGATACCTGTGGTTTCATACTTTTCTGTTCCAAGTCTGTGCTGGCAGTAGCTTACAGGCAGCACCCAGATCCTGAGTGTCAATGACTACATCATCAGTTAAACTTTTTTTTTTCCTTTGGTACCAGGGATCGAACTTAGGACCTTGCACTTGTGAGGCAGGCGCTGGAAACACTGAGCTAAATCCCCAGCCCTAATTAATCTTAATATTGGTTTATGCTCAAAATTTCTGGAAAAATTTCTGAAAATATGGTTAGTTTACTCCGAGGATGCTGATAAAGAGCTATTGATATACTATTTCTAGGGGGACATGGTTGCACATACCTGTAACCCCAGCACTCTTGGAGGCTGAGTCAGGAGCATCAGTTGAAGGCCAACTTGAACAACTTAGTGAGGCCCTGTCTCAAAATAAAAAGGGGTGGGAATGTAGTTCAATGTGAAGTCTCTGGATTTCATACTCAGTACTATAACAACATTACTATTACTAGTATGATTTTTGTGACTTGTAAAAGTGTTCAACATGCTCAATAAGGGATACACAGAAGTAGTGGTGGGAATCAATGCATTTATTATAATAATCAGAATTAACTTTTCTCCTTCACCGAAACTATCTATAATGTTTATGTACTATCTCTTGTAGATCTTGTCTGAATTGGTGACATTCTGCCAGGCCAGAAGGAAATGTAAAACCAGTAATTTGTTCTGGTCTCCCGATGTTCCTACTATGAACAGTAGTATTTATTCCCAGTAATACAGCTCTGACTTTAGGGAAGGAATCAAGATTTATTGGACAAACTATGGGTTTGAAAGTCAGATAGACCATTGATTCCAGGATGAATCTCAAGTTCATCACTTCTGAATTCTGAGATACTAAGTAGGTTACTTCCTTTTTTTCTGAGCTAATTTGGTTTCTTCATCTGTAAAATGATTATAATAATAGCAATTACATCACAGGATTACAGTGAAGTTCAGAGATAATATGACATTTTTGGCATATGGAAGGGACTTTATAAATTATTACAAATAGAAATTTTGATGATCATTTTCTTATGCCCTGTGATAAAGGATAAGAGTATACTCTTCTCATGGAAAAATCTATTTCTTCTAAGGTAGATTTCTGGCTTTCTGAGAGAATGATTGTAGAATGTAAGATGTCCTCATTTGTTCATTGACACATCAAGCACTTATGGAGGACCTTCTGTATGCTGGGTATTTGGAATAGAGAAGTGAACATAGCAAAATCACACTCTGCCAGAGTTTACATTCTAGTAGTGGAGAAAGCACAAAAATATATATGTAATCTCAAAATAAAATGCTACAAAGAAAAGTCAATCAGTGTAGAGAGACAGAATGTAATAGGTAATAGGGATTGATATTTTAGATAGTGTTTGAAGTATCTTTTTTCAGGGAAAACCCAGAAACAAAATTCCAGTTGGGGGCGCCACGCTTTATTGCTCTTTTACAGAGCTGTTTGATTCACAGTGGATGTACTCAAACATGGACGCAGTAGGGTCAAATGGAAGATGTATAGATGCAGGAAAGCACAAAGTCTTTCTAGTCCCAGGTCTGATGCAATTTATCTGGCTACTACTCTATGCAGTTTACTTTATCTGAGCTTTAGTGATTTATTTGTCACAATTACCAAGCTTATTTAGTATGGTTGTATGCCAGTTACTTTGTTTGGAACAGGCAAATGAACATAAGAAAACCCTGCTTTCTTGGAACTTACTTTGTTTTTTCTAAATTGAGACTTGAATCTAAGGCTTTCTCACTGAGCTAAATCCCTAAATTTTATGAGAAAGAGTCTCACTAAGTTGCCCAGAATTTATGGTCCTCTTGCCTCAGCCTCTTGGAATGCTGGGATTACAGTCATGTGCCACCATGCCTGCCTTCTTGGAATTTTGTGTTAGAGAAGAAAGTCAACAAATACATGTGTTACCAATTCTTGTAATGAATATAAAGCAGGGTAAAAGAGTAGAATATAGTAGGGGATAGTGTTTTAGATGATGTACCATTTACTCACATGTAAACAGGAATCTCAGTGAAGTGAAAGAGCAAGCCATACAGATCCCCAGGAAGAGAACACGGATGGAACAACCTATAGAGCATCCATGGAGTGGGCTTGATTAAATCTAGGAACACAAGAGGCTCTCTAGAACAGAATGAGAAAGAGGAGCGTGTAGGAGCTGAGTCATAACCTGAACCAGAGATAGACTTTTGGTCTCTAAGAAGAAATGAACATTGGGGAATTAAGGGTGGAAGTAAACATGATCTTAGTGATAAAAACAGTTCCTCTTGTTGCTGTGTAGGAAGGGTCAGAATGCAAGCAGAGAGACTAGTTCAGAAGGCTCTGTTGCAGGAGAGAGCCAGGAAAGAAGAGTGGACTACAAAATTCATAGTATCTTGGTAGGAAAATTATAGAATCCTAGAATCCAGGTAAAACATGTGTCACAAGAAGGATATGGAAAAGAAAAGATGATGTGAAACATATCAAAAACATGAAAATCATGTTAAAATATGAAAAACATGAACAATTCTTCTAGCTCACCTTAATTTTATAATCTGGTATGAATAAATGGTACTCTAGTTACATAAAGATTGAGCATATTTCAAAAGTGTGAGTGCAAAAAGAAGAGTATAAACAGATTTTAAAGTTCAGTAATATTCAACTCAACTATATCATACCACATTTTGAAGTAAATGCTTTTATCTTTAAAAATGTTAAGCTCAACCTAAAATTTTAATGCAAGTGTTATATAATTTTCATGAACAGGCAGGACATGAAAATTTGCTCTTGAAGAGCAGCATAATAGTAGACATAAAAAGAATCACAAACATCACAGTTAAATGGGGTCAAGCCCATGAAATAACTATGCTGTAAATATTTCTACGTTCAAAATCTTATTACTTAAGCTAAAGCATCCATAGTTTTCAAACTTCATCATTAGAATCACCTGAAGATTTGAATCAACACGGATTTCTGGGTTCCATCCTCAGGGTTACTGATTTAATACTCTTGTTTTGGCCTAGAATTTACATTTTTTAAAAGTTGCCAGGATATCTGGTGCCAGTGGTCCCAGTGTCACACTTCAAGAATTAGTCTATAATCTATAGCTCCTACAACAGATTTTGTCTTTGCTCTGTGTTTATTAAAAGCAATAATTAATAACTATTTTATGCTGTCCATTTAATAATGTCACAGGCATGACACTAATCATTTTGAACTCTTCATCTCATCTAATTCTAAAAGGAGCCCTGTGACCTAGGTGTCATGTCATGTATATGAAAACTGAAGTTTAAAGAAGTTGACTAACTTGCCTAGAGTCATCATTTGATAGCTTATGAGCTGGCCATGCAGTTTGTCTCAACCAGAGCAATACAGTGTAGAGCCTTGCTTCCCAATGTGTGGACATTCCCAGCACCTGGGAACTTGTTTTGAAATGCAGAGTCTTAGGCCTCATGCCAGACCTACTGATTCTGTTATTTAACAAGATCTTCAGGTGATTCCTTCCAGATTTTCACACTGAAGTTTGAGAAGCATAGGTGTGAAGAACATTTTAACATGATTCTGAACAGATGGGCAATCAAGAAAACATGGGGCAGAAGAAGAGTTCAGGAAAAATAATAGTTGGAATATTATATTATATAACATCACAATACAAAGTGTTCTACCCTGGGAGTAAAATATGAGACATTCTTGAAGTATTAAGTTGAATCATACAAAATTGATTCTTTTTGACATGCCAAAACAGTGACATAATGACTGGAATGAGAGATCTTAATGAATAGCTCTGAAGCCCAAAGGTAGATTATAAATGAGAATACCAGCTGATATGCCTATTAATAGTTTATTAAAAAGAGGTATTGGAAGCTGTGCCAGTCAGCACTGTGTAGGCAAGCGTGTATGCTGAATGGAGGAGGCCGATTGCCTTGCGATGCCTGTTGCTGACTTAGAGTTTCAGCACATATCATGGCTTATCACATAGTAGCTTCATTTGTGGTACCTGTTACCCCTAGTAGGTATCATAACCATCTGTTCTGGGGCCAGTCCATGATGTCACTTATCCCAGTGTAATTATTAACAAACTACTTTCATTCTCAAAAGTATCTTACTTTGGGTGATAAATTATTTAGTCACTCAACTTATAAGAAACTTTGGGTAAAAAATAATGTTTATAAAATTACATGTTCACATTCATGTTAACTTTTACACGTAACTTGCATTGTATTGACATTGGCTTAGAAAGTTTAAAATTAGGGTAATGTGTTAGCTAGCTTTCTGTTACTATAGCAAATACCTGAGATAAAGATAAAAAATATTCGATTTGAAAAAACCTGTATATATGAAACTAATAGAAAGAGTAATTATAATGGAATATTTAAGATGTAAATATAAGTGTTATAAAGTGAAAGAAAGGTTGATCATAGTGTT
This sequence comes from Heterocephalus glaber, assembly GCF_053883595.1. NCBI lineage: Eukaryota > Metazoa > Chordata > Mammalia > Rodentia > Bathyergidae > Heterocephalus > Heterocephalus glaber. The sequence goes on from NW_028258403.1 coordinate 14,271,167, forward strand.
AAGATTTTTAATAGCAAGGCAATATTGTGGAAGTAGCACATGATGAACATCAGATCACTTGTGTTTCAACCATGGTTTTGTCATTAGGAGATTCTGGAAAAGCCAGTGATGTTCTCTAAGTCTTTTCTTGTCTATCAGATAGAAAGAGTAAAGTCTATTTCACTGACCCTGATGGCCTATTGTAATAGATCATATAAAACAATGTGGATGGAAGCATTTTGAAAGCATTAAGGAAGCAAAAAATATATATTACTTCTGGGCCAAATATGTTGTAAAAGAAAAAAGGGGTAGCGGGACAGGCAACTTTTGAGGAAATACAAAATAAACATTCTGTGGCTTTCAATTAAACTACAAAACATAATTCTTGAAAACATAGTTGGTCTACTCTTTTATATGGAAGCCGAGTGGTTGGTAAGCCAGTCAATTTCAGTGAATTGTGCTGGCAGAAACTTTGGCCATTGTAGCTCATTGTGTGTTGCCTAGTTAGCAATTATAATCAAAAGGAATTTACAGGAACTGAAAGTAAAATACTAAAATTTAATGTAGAACCATTACTCCTTATAGATATATCAAATTCTTTTAAAACCAAGCTATTGGCTTTTGTCTGTAATTTGATCTGTGCCTATGATACTAAAAGTTCATGTGATGTTTTAATCTCCTTTGGATAATTAAGCTGAATAAATTAATTGTCTAGGAGGTTTTTGAGAACCATTTGCCATTATATACATAGCAAACATTTTACATAGCAAACAAAGGAAGACTTACTTGGCACCTTGTCATGGGACCAAGGGATGATAGGTTTCTTGCTGGCATTAAGAAATGAAAGGGGCCAGGGATGTGTCTCAGTGGCACCGCACCTGCTTGGCAAGTGCAAGGTCCTGAGTTCAATTCCCGGTACTGCCAAAAAAAAAAAGAAATTTATTAAATATCTTTCCAGTCTTTTGTAATAGACTCTTTATAAATAGATGTTTTAAACACTTTTTCTCTTTTTTATTTAGACACAGACTTATATAAATGATAAAGTCATGCCTACAACCCTCCCCCCATCATGATTTTCTTCATTTCTTTGTTAACCAGAATGGGTGAACAAATGTAATAATAAACTCATTTAACCAGATTGAATAGCGTATGTATTTATCTATTAGTATATTTTGACCATACATATTTTAATTTTGCTTGTGTGTGCTGTAAAAGGTAAGGAATGTGTAAGAGGCCAAAGTTAATAGTTATAATTCATGCTTAGGGAGTACAAGGCAAGCAGCCTTGTGACTCATTCGCTTTACTTTGTGCTGATGCTGTATACCTAGTCCTTGCTTATCCATCGAAGGATAGTATTCCAAGCCTATCATTTGTCAGAACACATATGTCTTATCCATATTTGTCACAGGAGAATGGCTTAAGAAACTGTTGACTTATAGAAACAGTAATGCTGAAACCAGTTTATTTGCTTGAATATATTAGAGTCCACAAAGACCTTGTTCACAATTTGAAAAGTTTTTCCTTTTCTCCCATCATTTGGATTGTCATTGTTTGCTCAGTTATAAAGTAGCTTGTTGACACCAAATATTTTAATAATTTGATTCCAAGGCTTTGTGCCTATGCCTTTGAGATGCTGGTGTAGTAATTAAACTGTCTTTTAGCTGAAACGCTTGCAAAGCGTCCAGTTCTGTGCCTGGCAGCTGGTGATGCATTATAGAGACATTGAGCTAATCGATTAAAACCGCAGAGGCATGGGAGTTGTCTGACAGCACTGTACTAGGATGAAATTAGTTGGAATTGCATGGTGAAATTAAGGGGAATGCAGCTGATTGCAGCCCTTCTGGGAGAATCCTGGGTGAGAGGGACACTGTGCGTTGATCCCTGCGTAATTAGGACAGCCATGTTTTAACAGTATTTCTAAAGTATTAAAATGGACTGGATAAATCAGCAGGGCTGCTTCCAGTGAACTTGGCATCCATCCACTGTGACTGAAATAACATGAAATTTTTCGGCTGCTAGAGAATGTGAAATTGGACTAATTGTCTTTTAACTAGTTTGCTCAATTGCTAGCCCGGAGCAGGGCTGAGCAGGGGCTAGGCTGGTGGGCCTGCAGCTGGGGGATGGGAAACTGAGATTCATGAGTGTTATTTCAGCCCATCAGAATGTGTAACACCATCATATATGCAGACAGCTTTGATTTCTATTCTCTTGTCATGAGAATCTCTTCCTAAATATTTTAAAATCAATTTAAAATGGATGCTTTAATTCAAAGACTATAGAAGTCTAACCCTGCTCCCTTGTCTTATAATTACTGCCCCTCCCTTAGAATGGGACAGAGGATTTTAGAACCTTATAGATCACTTAGCAGTTTTCCATGTATGACTTTGTCCCATAGCATATTTTGGATAGAGGCACATTGTGGAGAGAAGGGAAATTGATGCATATTACTGATTCTACATGTCAAAGGCTTGTTTCATAATTGCTGAATTTTGTGATGATCTAACATTTATACTTTACTTGTCATTAAAGAGAGAGCCTGAGAGGTTAACTAACATGCTCATGGTCACCCAGTAGGAGAATATGAGGCCCAAGTTTACTATTTTGTTGTTCATTTCTTTACAGTGCATTTCCATTACTACCAGCAGGTAGCATTATTTGGTTTAGTGAATTTTTCTACAAATCTGTAAATAAAAGTAGGATTTCTATGATGCAGGCATTAACAGCCTCAAAATAGTTTTTTTTTGTTAACACTACTGAGGTCACTCAGACTTAATGAAGTGTCATCTGTCAGTATCAATTTATGTTTTTAGAAGGTAAAACACGTACAAACACACAAATGTAATTTCAAGAATTCACAAAGAAGTATAGGAATCATCTGAGTGCCTTTTCTTGCATCCACAAAGGCTTATTTAATTATCACCATCTATTCTTCTAGAGATGACTCTTCTCAGTCTATTGGGAGATTTCATACTAGACTGTCATTTTGGCCCACTAAGAATTTCTTGGTTCGAATTGTGTTGAGGCATCAGATGTAGCGTTTAAGGCTATCAAACAAAATAGAGAAAAAAACACTAATCATTTTTCTTACTGAAAGTAAGTAGTGGATGCTACACCACAGATTTCCTTTCACTTGGAACCTATGGAAAGGTTTCTTTATGGTCCTGTGAGGAAAGGTTGTGTTTCTCTGGAATAACTAGTGTGTCTGGATATTATGGGTTATGAAAACAGTGGGAAGAGTTGTGGCTTCTCTCTATCAAGTTCAGAAGAGTCCTTGACATGCACTTTGCTATTTAACATATCTCTTAACGCTCCTATTAATACTTTTTTATCCTTCACACATGTTGTTTGCTATTTATCAGATCATTCTGTACTGTTTGCTTCTTTGTAAACTTCTTTACATGTCTTTCAGAATAAAGGGTAGAAATAAAACAATTTTCATTCATGTTCCCCTCATCCAAAAGTGTAGCAAATATTAGAAGAAAAGTACAATATTAGAAAAGCTATGCATACCACTCTCTGGATATCTCAAGTCCTCAGATTTAGCTGTATTTTTGAGTCATATATTAAATAATTTAAGAGCTGTTGTTTCTTCATAGAAACACTGTTTGATTTTTAAAAGATTGCCAACTATGGACTTCAGAATTTTTTAAAAAATGTCTATAGAGGTAATCACAGAGGCACATTTGGTGTATATGGATAGTGAGTACCAGTATTGGTAAACACTGGATGTGGGTCAAATATAATTATAATACCAGTGATAAATAGTCTCTAACTATATAACCTTTGTTTGGAGCTATAAATCTTTCTTATTATATACAATGTTTACTGCTAAACAGTAATCAAATTACTGGCAGAAGACTACCTTAAAATATTTTTTCTTCAAAGTATTTTAATAAAGAAGAAATCTATTTCTTAAGGAAAAAAATCATATTAATATGTAATATTTATGTACACTTTTCTCATACCTGTCAATGATCTACACATTTTATGTTTATATGTCATTTATTTTTCTCAACATTTGTCTGTAATATTTACAGGCACTCTGATTTTACAAATGAGGAAGACAAGGCTTATGGAGGGGAAGTAACCTGTCCACAGTCATGTGGCTAACATAGGCCAGATCTGACTGGAGAGCCTGTTCTGTAACCATTATGGCAGTGTGCACTTTGGAAATGTCCAAGGAGACGGAAAATATACGATTTCCTAAGTGGCTTTCATGCACATTTCTTCTCCAAGATTAATTAAAGGACTTATGGAGCACTCATGTTTCCATTTTTAGCATTAGTCATATGGAAAATTAAAACATTAAGTAAAATACCCATTTGACACTCAGAGCAACTTAAGGATCTGATTATCAGAAGTTGAACTCAAATGGCATAAGGAATAAAAACAAATTAATTGTAGTTGGGGCTGCCATAGTCAAATGGTCAGCTCCTCCTTGCTTCCCCATTTCTTTACATATGGATGAGGAAATAGTCTGTCTAGTTACTAGTGAAATGAGAACATATGTGACTACTATTTGCTATAAGAATTAAGAAATAATTTATTGTGCATTTAAGATGAAGTGTAGTATATGGCATATCCTCTAATTATTGGGTAAAATATCTTCTTATGCTGATCTTTCTTGACCCTGCAGACTTAATTAACTCATCTCTGAAATGGCAGATAGAGTAAATCAACAACAGCGACACCTAGGAATTTTGTTACTTTTTCTCATCTCAAGGACTGTTGTACACTTAAATATTTATTAACAGGGTAGATCTCATATTAAATGTCTTTACCACTATAAAAGAAGCTATATATTAGAAACAACAACAATAACAATAACAGTATATTGCTTCTTTCTGTGACCTCATCTTTCCTAAAAACTCTGGGACACCTTCTTACAGATCTTCTTCCTCTATCTTCAGACATTTGTACTTGCAGTGCAAATACATTCAGACCTTTGTACCTTCTGGATTGATCCCCATCTACTATTTTCAAACAGTCTTATTTAAAAACCTGTATCTTGGGCTGGGGATTTAGCTCAGTGGTTCTGCCCCCTGCCTCACAAGGGCAAGGTCCCGAGTTTGATCCCCAGTACCAAAAAAACAAAAACCAAATAAACCCCTAAATCTTCTTCATTTATTTATGATTCAGAGTAGAACTGAAATTTTCAAGAACCCCTTCTTCCACTAGTTAGGACTGAATTAGATGTTCTCTGCTCTGGGCCCCAGTGATGCTGTGTATATACCCCATCCCATCATATTCCATCCTATCCTTAACCCTCCTATCATGGCACCCACTGTACTGTTTTAAGGGGTGTTTTCATTAGTTTGTTTCCCCTCCCCAGGCTGATGAGGCTTCTCATATCTCTTTTCATCCTTGTCATGTTTTTAATGTCTAGAAATGCTTGATATGTATTTGGTAAGTAGAATTCCAAAGATCAGGTAGCCAGTTAGATGGTTGTACCAGGGCTCATCCCAGCCTCCTGATTCCAAGGGGCTCTTTCAACTTCATTCACAGATCTTCTTTGGATCAAAATTTTTACCAGTATATTTCTTTGGAAGAATTTTATCTTGTACTTGATAGGGTTTCTTTGACCCTCTGAAAAAGCAAGTAGCTTCTTTGTAGACAGTGTTTTTATTCACTTATTATACCAGCTATCTGTTAAGTTTTGTGGATACAGGGCTGATAATCATAGTTGTTTAAAAAAATTCCAAAAGACAGATTAAAAAAACCCATAATGTGACAGGTTGGTTAACTCAGATGGTTTATATTTAAATGAATCTTAGTTCCTAAATACTTGTACTTATTCAATGGTGATAGATGTCCCTTTGTGGAGCCATGGAAAATTGGCATGAATAAATGATTGCATCTCATCTATAGTGTTGTTTCATATTATTATGGGTAATAATAGCAAGATGGAAGAGCTAAAATATTCAATTTTGTTCTTACAATTTACTAGATGTTTTTTAAGTGTGCTACTTTCTTACAACCTTCTCCACTCTAGCCAGAGGATTGCCTTGCTCTGACAATGAGGTTTCTGAAATCACCACTTTTCCTACTGTGAATGAGATAGAAAAAGAAACAAAGGAATATACCTTTGATGCAGTAGAAATATGATATTTCTCCATAGTGAAGAAATAGCAACCCTGATTTCTTTACAATCACCTCCTAAGTGGGAGTTGGACTACTTCCTGAACAGAGAATAGTGGTTATCCCTGGAGTCATCCAGAGGATGCATGGTTAGCAATGCTAGGAAAATCTAATTTGCAGATAAGATATTTATCTTTGAATAACAAAAGCCTGGAAATGCAATTTGTAATTTTAAAAATAGCTGGTATATAGATACAGGTTAAAAGAAATGAACTTGCCCATTGTGGAGTTATTTGTATGGGAGAAAGGGTATGTGAAAATGCTTTTGGAATAACCCTATCTGTTGGAAATGCTGTGAAGCTTTCTTGCCTTTTCATTGTATGGGCATCTTGCTGCATGCTCATTTTGTTGTTAAACATGAAGTTTTACCATGTAGATTGCACTAAGAATTTTTTAATGGAGCAATTTAGAGCAGCTGCAAACAGCTCTGGAATTCCCAGGGATTAGTCAACAGACTTCTCTGTGATTTCAAATCCCAGAGTGAGAGGAGGTGAGGCATACAGGTTCTGGGGAGGTGGATGTGTAAGCAACTGAAGAGAAAGGAGAGAAAGAGAAAGACTTGCCAACAGGACATATGCAGCTGGGTGAAGTGCCTGGCTGGCTACCTGCAGGTGCTGTCACCAGCCCAATCTCACCCCCCTCCCTCTTTGGTTACTTACCCCATTCTCCCCTCCTTAATGTCTTTCCGCATACCTGATGCAAGTCCAGGACTGCCCCTGCACCATGCTTCAAGCCAGGAATCTTGCATCCTTTATCTGTCTTCCTGTTGTACTCTGGAGAGGTCCTTAGAATTTAGAGCTAAAAAGAGTTTTACTTTCTAGATGACAAAAATCTGAGAGGAAATAAACACTAGTGCAGTGCTGAAAAACTAATTAATGGTAAAACATAGACTATAATACAGGTTTCCTGAAATTCAATGCATATACATCACCAATTGGCATATTTTGTTCTATTTTTGTTTTTAACCAATTTTGCTTATGCAGTTTTTTTTTTTCTTTCAAAGGAAATTAAAGTCTTGTGAACAGGCAACTATCTCACTTAGTGACAGTATCTTACCATTTACTGATTACTTTTTATATGGAAGTGACTTTGCAATAATTTTCCACTTATTCATTAAAAACCGCCTCTGAAGAAAATGTTATCCCAGAAGGGGAAACCGGTTTAGACAGGTTGCATGAATGCATAGCCTGGGACACCTGGATGTTGGGAGAGCCAGGTCTATCTGGTTTGGAATTCCCAGTTCCTCATGACTAATCCAGAATATGAGCTCTTCATGAACACCCTGATATTCTTTTTCATCTGCTTTGGCCTTTGTACATTTTGATACATCCTCCCTAAATGCTTGTTAACTAAGGTCAGCCTTTCCTTAAGCATCCCTTTCCAAGATTTCTACATTTAAGAGGTGTTACAAAACCATCAGTCCTATTCTCTCAGGACTTTTTAATGAGCAGATTGTTGTCAAAGATAGATTTGATTGTTCAGAGAAACTTATTTAGGAATTATTAATGTGGAAAAACTTCTAGAAACCATTCTGTATAACTACATGAAATTATATGCATGAATCTCAAACATAATGTTGTGCAAAGAACCCATACAAAGACAAAAACTAAGCAAAACTAAACTATGCTGTTTGAAGTTAGGAGAGATGTTACATTTGATCAGGGAGAGAGTAGAAAAAAAGAGTTCCAGGGGGCTGGAGTTGATCTTGTGCATATTATGTAAACTATATCAAACTGTCTGCTTATGGTATATTCTTTATACAGTTGAAGTAAACACAAAAAACAAGCACCAAAAATATCTTCATAAACCCATTGTACATATATTAAGTCATTGTGGAACCTGAATCAAGAATGAACCAACCTGGGCATGTTCAACCATGGGCTAGATAACATCTAGCACAGTGCCTGGCTCATAGAAGGTGGTTAGTCTCTGTCCAATTAAATGAAAGAATAATTTTATTTAAATAAAGTACCCTTTATAAAGCATAATGTGTTTCCTGTTCATTTAAGGAGAGAAACAGTGGTAACTAAAATTTGATATCTTGGAGATATACTAGGTGTCATGCTAAGTGCTTTGCACAGGTTATTGTAGTTCTTACAGTCTGTGAGGCATGTACTTTATCATTACTGCTCTGCAGGTGAAAACTAGGATACTGAAGGACTTAAATTATTTGCTGAAGGCATATGCTTAGTAAATTTTAGTCAGGAATTGAATGCAGAAATTCTGACTCCAGACCTACTTTTGGTCATGATGCTGCTGTTATCTATGTGTATGTGCATGCATGTGTGGTGGATATATATCACACACATACATAAAATTTGGCAGCAGCAGCCATAGTAATATACCAAGCCATAGTGATGACTAGTCTGTATACTAGGAAACATCATTGACTATAGTCCTTTTCTAACCTGATGGTATTACTCATCAGGATGGTGTCACCTCCAAGATATTTGTATGTTAGATGTGCCCATTTCAGGATTTAGCTGCTCAGTAGATATTGTCTTTAATATAACTTGCCATCTTCTTATTGGGGTTGGGTTTAGAGCTGTTTTTCTATAAACCCTGATAGCTACATGCATGTCTCATGGCTATTCCCATCAGGGGAAAGACAAATTTAATGTATGTGTGGATTTTTTTCATTCTAAAATCCTTGAATATATCTATCACAGGTCTTTAACTTGTCTGAATTTATGTTACCTGACAAGACTGGCCACTATTTGCCTGAGGGTGTATGTAATAGTCACAGTCCAAGTTATCAATGTAAACCAAAACTCCAGAAAATAGACCCTGGAGGTACAAGCCTGCTTTTCATTCCAGGATTATATTTTACTTGCTTGGATCTGGAATGGAAGTGGAGAGGAGAAATCCAAAGCAAGGGTTTACTACCCCTAGGAAAGACAGGAAAACTAGCAAGAGAGCAGCCTGCAGCGTATTGAGTCTTCAGGAATGAGTTATTAAGCATGTTTTCCTGCTGTGCAAGTGTATACTTTATGGGATTAATCGCAAATTTATTAAATTCAAATATATGTATGAATAAATGGACACAAGTGTTTAACGCTAAAGGGCAGTTATGTGGGTGGGTGAACAACATATGCCCCAGTGCATCTCAGCATTTACATTTCCTTTCTTGCAGTTGTACAATCAACTGGTCATTAGTTCAGGAAGCCACAATAATAACACTAACCTTCTTACTCTACCATCCACACTGAAAAGACAAGACTTCTAAAAAATTATATGTTGAAGTTTTTAAAGATGGTGCATTTTCTTTCAGAACTGGATGCTTTGCCACAGAGATTAGGGCCTTATTTTGGGAGAACTTGACATTTCCACTCTTTGTACCAAAGAAGGACTCAGAGGCATCTTAATAGTCTCCTTGTGATAGAGTAATTTAAACAAGGCAGCATGTTGTTACAGATTTACAAGAGATATAAAGAATGAAGATTCTTGATTGGAAGGGATTGGCTGATTCTAGTCTCACTTTTTATGACCATGTTTATCAGTCAAATGACAGGTCGAATCTATAAGTCATGTCCAGTTACACATTTTAGTACATCTGGACTTTGCTTAATGACTTTAATCTGCATGGGAATGGAGAACTACCAATCTCATTCCACTTTGAATTGTCAGTCCAATTCACCCTGCAAAGCCAGAGGTGAAAGAACAACTTCCATGCTTAACTTCCTAGGCAGTCTACCTTCCAGGTCTAGGGTTTAAAAGTATATCAACTTCTGTTTTGATAACTGATGAAGATGCTATACAAGAGAAATTTTATGTGGATGTGTTGATAGTACAGAGAGAGGCAGATGCCTGGCCTTTTGTATGGTGATTTTAAAGGCATTCTATCTCAGCCTAGACTTCCTATAGGAATGTCAGGTCAGAGGTGATTCTGATTCCTCTGACAGTAATGCTGAACAGGACCACATTAAGTGAGCAATCTGTTTTTAATGCATTTAAAGTCTCAGAAAGTGAACTTTGATTTTATAGCTGTAGCCGGGTTTATTTTTCTCTAGCTTCAGCCTCAAGATGAAAATGAAAGAAATGAAATTTTAATAGAACATGGGTAGAATGAAGTTCCTAGTTAGTTAAACATTGAATTAGCTAGAGATTGTGTTTATTGTGAAAGTCATGAAAGATCTACTGGTTTTATATTTTTGAGGTATTTCGCTTTCTGTTCAGGTACAAGCTGTCAGTCAAGGCTAATCAAACTGGCACCGTTAACATGATACATCATGAAGTTTCACAATAATGTCAACCTGTAATTCTGTCAATCTGGTTAAGGGAAATGGGCTAAAACAATACTGTCATTTTATAATAACACTCAGAAGGTGTTATAGAATAATGTTACCATCATCGCCTATAACACTATGCCTGACTTCTACCACAGGAAGCCCTGACTTGCTGATGAATGGCCAGGTGGTCAGAGTCATTCCTTGTTCTCAATACCGTAGTCATAAGTTTGGAGTCGGGTACAAAAAAGGAGGATGCTGCTCACAAAATTTCCTCAGTTTGACCCCTTTGATAAATCAAAAAGTATGCACTTTAGTTAGCAGTGCCAGTAGTTCACACTGCTTGCCTCTTGTGGCATAACATGTGTGGGCATTGAGTACTGTCTGTTTTTTCAGCATTCTTATTATACATGCGTTCTCTTTTTATGAACTTATATTCTTGGTTATTTCAAGAGCATCCATTTGAAAAACCACTGCAGTTAACAGTAAAACACAGGCTGCCCATTACACAAAGCAATAAAACATGGCTCCTCTGCAAACTTTTATGTTTTGCTTTGCAGCCCCAGGATATCATGGTCCCTCATTGAATTAGGAAGGATAATAGACTCTCAACTTAAAGCCTGTGGACCAGGGCTCTGTTTGTCCTTGGTGTTCCCTGGGAATCCTACTCTGGGTACGTGGACTCCCTCCCATGGCCAGTATGGCTAGATTATATTCTTCATTACTCCTTCCTCTTACAAAAATCACATGAAAAAACAAAACCCAGAATACCCCTACACATTTCTGTCATAGACATAGACTGAGATATTTTTTCTTTATTTTAAATATGTCCTGAAATATATTTTATAGAAAAATTTTCCATAAGAGCAAAAGACTAGTCAGTCAGTGGTTTTCAAATTTTAGTTTATTATTTTGAAGCTGAAGAGATTTCCTACAAAGATGTCTTACACAGAACATAAACAAAAATAATAAGCAAAGTGGAGCTTTTGCAGTTGATGTTGGCATATACCTCATAGCCAGATCTGGCCGACCCAGCTCTTCATGGAACACATTGTGTAAATGACTAGACTGACTGATCTTCAGTGTCCCATTTAATAATTCTTGTACGTATCTGTGGATGTATTTTGTATGCTCTGATGCAAGACCAACTGTTTTAGAGGAAATGTGTTAGTGATACATGAAAGGTTCAAGAGTCTGAGAAATTTCCAAGTTACTGCAATTACTGGGGATATTTAAAGCTGCACAGGAATATAAGGAAGACCAGAGAGTAGGCTTAGCAGCACCATGCTTGTGCTTACAGGTGGGCATTCAGAATGTAACTGTCATACCACTTGTTTCCATAGAAGCTCTTGTTGACCCATCAGGTATTGTAGTGCAGGTTCAGAATCCCATATACAAAATGCTTGATACAAGTACTACCTTAGACTTCAGAGTATTTTTTGATTTTAGAGTATTTGCATTGATAGACACTACAGATTGAGTACGACTCTTCAAAAGATTTGGATTTCAGAGCAGTTTGGGCTTTCAGAATAGAGATGCTCAGCTTCTAGTTATTTCCTCAGAATGTTGCATCTCTTCCTAGGTGTCTTATACCAGGCCATTCCCGTCTTACTGTTCTTGACCATCTCTCTTCATTTCTCTGACTAGCTGTGTTCTATGTTTACTCTGTTTAATGCTTAAAAATCTCAAGATGTGGAAAAACACTGAAGTAAGATGAGTTAGAAAAAGTGTACAAAAAGTCAATTCAAAAGCATGGTAAGAGTTACTGTAAGACTTAATTTACAGGCAGAAAAAGATGAAGCTGGGCAGGGTAGAAGTGGTGACATATAGCCCTCCTCTCTCTCCTTTCCTTAATAAACATTTATTGAGCATCTGTTTAGGATCAAAAATGTTGGTAGACAATGAAGAGGCTGCTATCAAAGCATTCTAAAAACTCTTTGAAAGAATAATATTCAAGTGACTTGATGAGAATAGTGACATCAAAACACGAGAGGAAATATATAGGAATAGTAATCAGCTCTTCCTTGTCAGTTTTAATACGAGATATCCAATAATATGATAGAAAGTTTAATGCAACACTAATAGGATGCAAAGGAAAGGCTTATCATGAAAAGTGGATAGGTGATAGTGAGAAGAAAAGACATCTTGTGATTTTAAAAGGATATAATTAACTGAAAAAGAGAGATGCAAAATTAAAGAAATTAGAGTGTTGTCTTTTTGCATTATGGCCAGGTGCAAGAGGTTAAACAAAAACACTACTTTTTAACTTCAGCAATAGATAAAAGCTCAGAATTAGTAAGTAACAGTAGTAAGGTAATATAATAAAGTAAACAGAGGTTTGTTAGTACTTGAACAGCTCAGCAGGAATGAATGTTTGACCACTAATATATGGATCATTAATCTAGTAAGGCAACATTTATTGAACAGTTGTAGACAACATGCTGTGTAAGTACTAAGTAAAGCAATATTTGTTAAGAGGATGTATACACAAATAACCATAGAGCAAGGCTGAATATGGAGGTGCCATGAGAAAGTACAAATTTTGTGCAGTTGAAGAGGTAAAGTGGTAGAAATGCTTTAGTGGTTTCACACTGCATATAAGCTATAGTTTAAAATCTCTACCATGAAGGCATGTTCTTACCCTGAAATGGTGCCTCATCCTTTGACCTATTTTACTTTGGATCTCACTTCCCATCTCATCTAAAACATAACTTCCTCAGGGCAGCTTTTTGATGCCATAGTCTAGGTCCGATCCCTTTGTTATGTATACTATGGGCCTTGAAATTATTTATCCATTATATGATGGATCATTCAATATCTGTGTCTTCCACTGATGGTAAGCTTCCTGAAAGCAGAGGTAGAATCTGTTTTGGCTTGTCTTTGAATTCCCATTGCCTTGTGATCAGCATGTATTTTACAAGCCCTCTGAAGGAGTCTGTATTTGCTGAATAAGCGATTATCTAGGCTGTACTTTAAAGGTGAATAAGAATTACAGCTGCCAACCTCAGAAAGTGAAGGAAGGGGTATTAGAAAACATCATCAGTGACCACATCTCTGGGATGTTGAGGCCGCAATGAAATATGTCTACTGTTGAAGCCACGTGGAAGGAAAGTAGAACCAGATATTGGAATCTTGGCCCTTAAATGTGAACCTGTGATGTTTGAACTCTTGGAGAGAGCCTTTTTAGGATTCAAAAAGGAAAAATAATTTCATACAAAATCAAGTTCTTTTTATTACAAGATAAGATTTAGGAAAGATGTCAACAAATTATATTGTTGGTATCCCCAAAGTGAAGTTATGTGAACATAATATTTTTAAATGGAAAAAAAATTTCAAACTCCCAAGTATTGATTATGTGTCCAAGGCTATTCTATGGAGAGATTAAATAAAATATGGTTATTATACCCTTCCTGATGAAAAGATGGGGAAGAGAGCAGTTGGTGTTGGGAACTACACTGAATAACAGGGAAAAAAATGAAAAAAAGAATTTCTAAAATAAGAATGTTATAAAGCCAAGTTATGATGACCAAAAATAGACAAGTATTTCCAAGCTCCTATAAAATATTAATTTAAGGTTAATACTTACGTCTTCAATTTTCACCATTTGAGAGGAGGCATTAACAAAAGACTTTATAAAAAACCCTTTTCTGGGCCGGGGATTTAGCTCAGTTGTTTGGCTGCCTGCTGTGCAAGTGCAAGGACCTGAGTTTGATCCCTGGTACCAAAAAAAAACAACCCTTTTCTCATATTAAAAGTTTGCCAGTATGTGTAACCTGTGGCTGGCTGTCATTGCTAACCAGCTGCAGTCTGTCATCTTGCAGTCTTCCAGGGAACATTTTGAAGGTTTAGAAAACAAGGCAAATCATACTCCTTTGGTTAAAGATCTATGAGAAAACTAGTTAAATACAAAGAGCTGCTCATTGCTATCAACATCAACTTTGCACAGTAAGTTCAGGTTCATTTGCCTCTGTAAAGCATACAGATTGGGTCTAAATAAGCATGACTACCTATGAATCTTTGAGACTTGCTTTTTCTCTTCCTAAATTTTAATCGAAGTGCTTATGCAACATGTTTTAATACAGATATATCCATTGAGTCCATAAAGAATCATATTGAATCAACTGTTCGTGCTAGAAAGAATGGTTTTACTTGGTGACTGAGAATTCAAGATATGCTTTTGATGAAGGATGTAGTATTGCTCACTTATAAAAGGAGACAATCAGAAGACCTGTCTGTATTAGCAAGCTAATTCTTTAACGTGGTATCCCTCTACAAATGAAAGGACATTAATTCATTTGATCACGTTTGCTGCAATGCTTTGCAAATACCAAAATCCTTAGGCAGTGCAATACATAACATATTCTGCCCTCTTAAATTACTCAAAGATGAAGACTTAGTTTCTTCCAAATGTTTCCCTGAAACAAACCAGTAAAAATGCAAGCTGTGATTAAGAATTTAGGAATTAGACTTGATTTTCTACTTTACCAGCAGAATGAGCTGAACCTTAGATTTCCCATGTAAAGATATTCACAGTCTTATATTTAATTCCTGTAAGAGATATTTTGTCTCTACTGAAACACTTGCTGTTATTTCAGTGCCTCCTTCAATAGATATATTTACATAGACATTATCCAGTGCACATATGTGCACTCACATACTCCCCAGTAAACATGTACACACTCACTCTAGTTGATAAGTGGCAACTTCACTTAAAAGGATGTAATTTTCTTTTCATAGTTATAAATTCTTCCATACCTACTATCTGAGCCTTTGCCACATTTCTTTTCCGATGTTAACTCAGCATATTGATTTAAATCTATTAAGCCTGGTGAAGTTTTCTGTATGTTTTAGATAATGTAGTTCTAACAGACTAAGGATCTGGGGTGCTGCTGCTATGCACCACTATATCATAATTATGTTTGGAAGTGGATGTGACTGTCTGTATCATAGAGATCAGGATGCAGATTTGCAGAGTCTGCATAAAAATTTGGTGTCCTGTGATACCACAAAATTCCAACTAGAAATTTTCTTGGTTCCATTCATTTAGTTCATATGTATGTAAACATTCAATTGAGGTAAAACAAAGGAGAGAGTTGTGGCTAAGAATTTCATCAGAGTAGTAAAATTATGCTTATTTTTCTGATAGGAATCTGGGAGTCACCTATGAATGAAAAAGCTCTTTTCCTCTCAGGCTGGTGAAGCAGGTACACTAACCATGTTTGTTCCTTTCCTCCACAGGCCAGGGGCAGAATCTGTTCTGGGCCAGTAGGTAGGGTTGGATGTTATTTTAGAGAAATCACATTCTTTTCTTCTCTGTGATGCTCAAGAAACCACTTCTCATCCTTATTTTTTCTCTCTGAATACTTAGTGATGACACATACAAAAATGAGCAAAAAGTTGATTTTATACAAAGCATTAACATAACTAAATTGAAGCTAGACTGCTCATAAATGAGTTGAGAGCATTGATATAAACTGTACACTGCCTGGTTCTAGTCCTAACGGTGCCATTTACTGAGAATGTCATCTTAGCAAGTTGCCTAATTCTCTTTGCCTCAGTTTACTCACCTGTAAAATAAGGACCTCTAAATTGGGTTATTGTATTAAACAAATTAATATACATAAAATATTTAGATTTACTCTACATATCATCATTTCCAAATAAATATCATTTATTGTAATTGCCTGGAAACATTTATGTGTTCTGTTTCTCAAAATATAATAAGGACAAATCACAAAATCACAATGCTGAGTCCCATAATGAATAAAAGAAGAATTTTATTTCTTCCCTATATCTCACTTTTACTTTGATTTATTATTTTTACTTGGAGATGCTGAATATGTGTTTCCCTAAAAATGTTGCTCAGTGGCTAAGTCCTACCTATGATCATCAGTAATTTGATTCATGACTAGTGCAGGAAAATGCAAAGTGAAAAATAAATACATACACAGAAACAAACACACTAAGTAAATATTTAGGTTTCTCCTGGTCCTGCTGTCAGGAACCCTGCAGCTTGCATACAGAAAGAATCTCATCGGTCTATTAGAAGGTTGGGAGCACTGACATTCCCAGCTCTTCCTGGAGATCCTATCTGATCTTCCTCACTCGCTGAGGTTAGAGCCTGATGCTGTCACCACTGCTGCCTGGGAGATGTTATTTATCATCACAGTGAGTGTCACTTGCACTGTTCCAAGTTTTCAGGCCACTTCAGAAGTCCCTCCTGGCCCCTCCTTTGGACTGGCTTTGTAAAGGTGTACATACCAGGGATTTAATTATGCACTGTGAAGTGTAGGGAACAATTAGTTATTAATATTTGTGAGGCATCTCCTGCAGTAGCAGGTCTGTTTCAGTTTTCACTAAACCATCCAGATGTTTGGTATTTTTCCAATTAACTCTTTCAGATTGTACCAGGATAAAGACTAAGTTTCAGGGAGATCATCAGAGACTGTTCTTCAGTGGCACTTTTGCCTTTTTAAAGATTGCTCAAATTTCCATACTGTTTAGAAATTACTGTAGCTACAATGACCACTATACTTTACATGAACAAGTCAGTATGTTGAGACCAAAGATGGCATTTATTTCTACCTTTTGCTTTTTCCTTCTATCAAGGTCTATCTCATCCTATATGATTTCCATTTCTACCTGATCTTTGGGTATATAGTGTGTGCAGACATACAGTTCAGTCTTGATTTTAAAGGATTCTGGGAGGATAATGTAGAGGAGAGAATATAATTTCATATAATTAAAATTTAACATTATTCCTATGTAAATGAACAAAGATAATTATTATTTATAAAGTCACCATATTTTAAAACTATCTGGAACTTGAAAAGCAGAATGGAAATGATTATTCCTTCTTTTTCTATTTGCTAATCCAACTACATCCTATAATGAAGAGTGCTTCAAGGGGTGGCCTTGGGAGTCAGTATTCTTTTCATACTTTTTTATTACTGCCCTATCCTCTCAAATAATATGCAATTTACATGAAATCAGTGGAATTTCTATTCGAACAACTTCATGACAGGTCCACTTGCACCACCTCCAATGTGTTCTCTATGTCTGTTTACCAAAGTTATGCCCAGATAAAATAGTGAAGGTGCTACTTTGGTGCTCCAGATGTCACCTGTAGTCCATTCACTGTGCTCCTGGTGTTAGTATTTTAGTTTTCCTCTGAAGTACCATCATAATCTCACATCTAAGGCCCTGAATTAGGTAATTGTTTCCACTTGTGATTCTGGAAGTTAGCTTGTAATTCAGTTTTCCAGGGAGCACTCATTCATACTCCTAGTCATGCCATGGTGATTGGTTTAGTGGTTAATGTATGAAGGCTTTTCTGGGACTAGTAGAAGAAAAACACACCATTTTCTACTGGATTTGAACCTCAGAAAACATGGTTTTGACAGCATTGTCAGCTATCTTACTACTTCATGGTACCTGAGCATAAAGCCCAAAGGGAGAAGGGAAGATGGAGAGAAGCCAGCCCCTGATTAAAGCCTTACCTGAAATCCTGGTTGTCCTCTCTTGTTCCTTCCTCTGTTTCTTTGATCCATTCAACTTTCTTTTGTCCTTGAGTCTGTGCTGAGTTGGATTATTGAGTGCTTAAGTTTGTGCTATGTTGAATTATCTTTATCCTTCTTTCAATTAGAAGAGTTTAATGCTGTTCAACAAAAAAAAAGGAGAAGAGAGAAGTAATGAAAACATATGGGATTCCAGAGCATTTTTTTCTTTGCAGTGGTATACAATTAAGACTTAGAAAAATATTCAGACCATTACTTGATTTCACTTAATGAATTATTGCAGTAGTTAAGTTCAATAGGGTGTTTTCTGAGTAGGAAGTGATTTCTATGAGCACCAAACACGTGTATTATAAGTCATGCAAAAAATGTAGTTTAATTACATGGGGATCATCTTTACAGTAATTCAAAACCATTGACATCGAGTTTAACTTTTAAATTTGAAGAATGACAAGATTTTCCAGTATTTCAAGTGACCATACAGACCACTCCCAATATCTTAATTAAAATGGACTTTAGATATCATTCTTTTTGATTAAAAAGTATTCAGAGATTTTTAGTCTATATTTGATTAAAACATAGCATCTTTAAGAATGCCTAGGATAAAAACATAAGCATCTTTAAGAATGTCTAGGATAGTACTGCACAAGTAAAAGTGTTGCTTGATTTGGGCAATTATTTCTGAAGGTCTTGTTTTCAAATACATATAAGAAAAACTTAAACGTCTTATTCTAGCTTTATGAGTCTGAGGTTTGCAAGCTATGCTTTTTATTGCTTCTTATACTTTGAAATAGAGCTTGTAAAAACCAAAAAGAAGCTTACTTTCTACACTATCACATAATATCAGCCAGACTATTGTAATGAACTACCATGCAATATCACCTAACTATTGCAGTGAACTCATATAGTATTGGCCTTAACTATGAAGATTTAACAAAGCTACTATGATTGAAAAATGAGTCCTTAAATCACCGCAGCTCAACCTCTGCAGCATTCTACTTGAAGCATGCCAGATGTGTTCCATTTGAAAATTGATAAACTTTAAAATTTTGTCATCATGTCAACGAACTTGTGGGATATAATAAGAAACTTGGGAGACTTCCGTTCAGTCGTACACCCTCCCAGACCTCCCAGAGCTAAGCTAGTCATACTCTTGAAGAACTTGAAAGTTAAGACAAAATTTGCACTTGGGTTTAACTACATGATAGTATGTAAGAAGAGGTTAACATGCTTTTGAAGCATTATTAAAGCACTCACATATGCATATTCAGACATTTAAAAGTTTCAGTGAACAGTTTCAGTGAAAAAACTAATAACAATATAAATTATTATTTAAGTACCATGGTAGTAGTTACACATGAGAAAATATTTTCTTAGGTCATATATCCATAGTATATTAGTTTGAATTATATTTACTTTTATCATTGTTTTTTTTCTCATGGTATTAATAGGAACTAACTTTCTTATAACTACAGGAATATAGTTTTACATAATATAAAAGAAACGAACCAACAGTTGCTTCAAGTGGACATTGACCTATCTGGCAAAATTTAATTTTAAGTTTGTATGCTTTCCTGGCCCTTCTAGAAAGTTGGCTTTATTGAAAGCAGGTCCATGTCTATTTGACTCAGAAACATATTCTCAGAACCCAGATGGATTCTTAGTAAAATGTTTGAATAAACAGATGAGTTAGCGAATGGTGATTATATTAATTAAAGAACAAATTAATTAACAAAAATAGTTTCTTGAGGAAGACATAGGAGGGAGGAATATTTGGATTAAACAACTTATATGTAATTACACATTAAAACAAGAATTTTTTCCTACTGGTAACAATAGCATTATTAAGGAATTTAGAAGAATATTTATGGAAGTACACTGAAGCACATAGAAATCTGAGACTACTGTAATGAAAGTAATAGTCTAAAGTCTGAAAGAGTGATGACATCCCTAGTTCTGTATCTGAGAAGTAAGTGAAAGTCAAAAAATGATGGATGAGAATTCAGAAATTAACTAGGGTCAGTGGTGACCAGAAGAAAATTGAAATGAATTGTAACATGGGAGAAAATGGTGACATCCAGCTATCATTTTGAGTCTATGCATCAAAGTGTGAAAAGAAACTGAAGTGAAGGATTATTTTTAGGTTTTAGAAGAGAATATTTAAAAATACACTAAGAAGGTATGAAATAAAACATGCACCTAAAGTTCTGAGACTGAAGTCTCCAAAAGTTGAGTCAAATTTGAGAGCAGTAACTTCACTCTTGCTACCAGAGTATATTACTACCTAAATCTACTAGGATAGTGCCAACAGATACTAGTTTTTACACAGCAACAATCTGGCTAGTTCAAATTTTCTATGGTAGATGGAGGTACATAGGCTTTAGTAAGTTGCTTTTCCATTTCATATTTCCACAAAAGGCAGTAACAGTCTTTATGTTAGAGTAGTGGGATAATGTGGTAGTGCCTGGAAGTGCCTAAAAACGTCTTCACTTCTATTACTGTGTCTTTTTTATCATAACCAAAAAAAGGCTGTTAACATCCAAGGCCTTGATCAAGCTTAGGCACAACTTTGTCATCCTAAAAAATGGCTTTTTGTGACTGTTGTATGTGGAAAAGCTGTTTATATTTGGTGACCGTTGCTATTAGGGCTTGTATTTAAATATATAATATGCACTTTGGAATTTTGTCTCCATATTTTTCCTATTTTCAATCCTCAAAGTCAGGTGATCAAATTTAGAGCCCTCTTTCTAGAAGTTTTAATGGTAATGACATTGTTGTACTCCAGCAGAGAAAGTACTAAGGTGATTGTCAGGATAATTCTGTAAAAGGGCAGAAAATTATAGATTTATAATTTACAAAGGAATGTTAGACTCAAAATTTAACCTACTTTTAAAAATTTATATAATGTTTGATAATTCTAATACCAATTTTTATAAGGTATTTACTCTGTAAGTTTCTGACTCTTATTCACACTGTAAATGACCAAAGTTCAGTCTAAAATATTGCATACATAAACATTATTACACATGTTTAAATAATCATAGTTATTCCACAGTCTTTCCAATTCTAGGTTCTTTTAGATTTCCCAAGACTTTTGGGGAACAATGAAAGACACTCATTTTTAATATTAGCAAAAGTAGTTGGTTGGTGTAAAATTATGCTTGTTTCAAAGTAGCTATTCAGAGCATTAGGGGCCAGATACTTCAGAGAAAGGAAGTGTTGCATCCTATTGTGTATCATGATACTGTTTTTCAGAGAACAGTTGCCATGCTGAGTAATTTAAGAGAGTAAGAGGTCTCAAATTTCAATACCTTGTTATTGTGCTTTTGTTATTGTTGAGATATACTGAATTTGGGGATAGAAATATAGGAACTCACTACTAAGTTTTAATTCCAATTTTTATTAATGATTTAAAGTCTTGAGAAAACTGCTCTGTTACAGAGTTTACTCTTGAAACCATTCATAAGACTTAATGTAAAACTTGAACTGTTTTAATACTCTGGGCTTAATGATATGATTGGAATTAAATATAGTTAAATTATGTAGTTTGAATCCTGTTTTAGAAAATTACTTCAATCTCCCTCAAAGTAAATTGGACCTCAAAAACAACCCTTATTTTCTTACATTGCTATCTATGGAAAACAGAAAGCATGCAGAAATAGCAGTATGTGAGTGGTTGATAGAATAACATGTAGTATCCTAGAATTTTATATGTCCATACATTCTTTCCCACATCATCTCTTAACCATAAAGAATTTGGATTAAGAACAAATAAAAAAATAATGCCTTGGGGTTACATATGTGACATCAATTCTATTATTATTTTCTGATCATATGTTACTTGATGCTATTTATTTTTATTCTTGCTACTATTTATATTTTAGTTTAAAATCATTATTACAAAATAGCATAATAGTATTAATTAGACTTATTTACTATAGATAGTCAAGCTGTGAGGAAATACTTTACTGTAAGGGATTTGTATATATGTGCTTCTTTAAAAAATAATAACACTTCTCCCTGTTTGGAAATATCTTTTAGCAAATGTTCAAGGGTTCAATTTTATTCATATGTAGATGCTAAATTGATATGACATTCCCACTCTTCATTTGGAATCATTAGAATTTCAGATATCTTCAGTAGCTATCATATACTCAGTCCTAGTTACAGACATAGCTACCTCTTAATGTTCAGTACTGTTTTGGGTGTATCTTGAGGCAGAAGTAGACAAGAGGCAATAATAACTACACAAATAGTAACATTGCCCTGGAGAAAGAGACAGGCTTAGGGAGAAAACTGTGGTAAGGAGGTGCATGTTTTTTAAAAGTGTGGGATTAGGACTAATCCCATTCATGAAGCAGAGGAAACAAATCATCATTCTCCTTGAGTCATTACTGTATTCCAAACAAATATTATAATTAATTTTTTTATAAATTATTTAAATAATCACTTTGACTCCTAAGTTAGCTATATTTGTGTCTTCTGAGAAAGAAATAATTAGAATAATTTATCTGCCAAATTTGCCTAAATCCTTTAATTCTGTTTTTAATAAAATATGACTGTGGAAATGAATGTAAAAACTATTGACAGATATAGATAGGCAGTTCTCCTCTTGTAAAGAATAAAAAACATATCTTTTCCCACTATATTTTATTTTTACTTTGAATTTAACAACGTGATTTTTTTGTAAGTCAGCAGTTATGCTTGATCTTTAAAACAAATGAGGCAGATATTTTCTGATGTATTTTTACCACTACTAAATATTGTGTGGTAGTTTTTTTAAAAGTTTGCTAATTGAATATGAAGAGATTGACTGTGGCAGACCCTGTGTTTCATAGCCTTTTGAAAATACCATCATGTTTTGAATTGAATTAGTCAACCAAGAGTACACGAAAGACTACAGAATGCCATTGGATTTTCCAAGCTCTTTCACGCTAAAATCACCATATTATCTGTTTAGAAAACATGTGTACCAAAAGTTAAAAGTGGCACAATAATTTCAAAGAAGAATTCTACTACGTCTTGTATTCCTGGTATTACCAGAAATTGTAAGTTCAGGGAAAATAGTAACATTGAATGTTTGTTTCTTGGTTTATTTATGATATATTACCCTGTGATTTGTATAATGGTGTGTGTATATTTTTGGCATACTAGACCAGCATGATATATTATTATATATTTTATTTAAACGTAGTTATATAGGCTGAGTATCTTTTCATTGAGATGCTTGGGACCAGAACTGTTACCAATTTCAGAATTTTCCTAATTTTGGAATATTTGCATAGACTCTAGCAGTTGAGCATCCCTAACCTAAACACCTGAAGTCTGAAATGCTCTAAAATACAAAATGTTTTGAGAAGCAGGTCGGTGTTTCAAAAGTTTCAGATTTTAGAGCACTTTGGCCAGGTTAGGGATGTTCAACCTATAGTTCCCCCACCTCACATTCTTAGGTAGGGCAAAATGAAAATGGAATATTGAGACTAGTCCATAAAAAGAATGTTGACTCTATGATATAATGATGTGGAACATTAACAAATGAAAATTAATATTCTCTATGTCACTAAAAGTCACGTCAAATTATTTTTCTTTTTCCAAGAATGCATATTATTTAATTAATGAGAAATACTAAGACACTTTAGAAGTTCTAACTATAAGTAACATTTTGCTTATATACTGACCTTGTGATATTAAATTGGTACAAAGCTCAAAATCAGTATTTAACATTTAATGGAACGAATAAACTAATTCTGCAATTTAACTCAACATTTACAATAAGATGACTTGTACCCTAATGGCTTGTAATTAATTTTTCTGAAAATCATATTTATGATAGTCTGCAGATTCGGGGCTTTATCTAATACATAATGTTCATTTTGAGCCTTTAATTGCATTTAAATTAAAATTGGCTTAGCAGGAAGATGAATTGTGGGAATGCATCAAACCACCCAGCATGTCCTAAAGATGTGAGCCTGAAAATGCAATTTGGTGGAGATGTGCAGAATCATTTGGAGTTCATTAATTTTTATTGCACAGGTAGTTTTACTAAAGTAGGTTATTTTCTTTGAAATTTATATTTATGTTTATGTCAATAGCTGAATATTGTATTAGCCCTTACATCTATTAGAGTTTATTAACCTGGCCTAATAGAGGTTGTTCATATTGAAAAGAGAGATCATTTGTGTTTGCCTCTCATTTGGATTCTATGAGACTGATATTGTAAGAATGCATTTTGGAGGGTGGCCGGGAGGGGGAACAGAGCCTCTATAGAGGAAGTCAAACAAGTGTCTGTTAGGTTTCAGAGTGGATTCTCTGGAAGAACCAAGTGAGGCTCCTCTGAGAAAGTGTTCTACTGGTAACCTTCTGAGGCATTCTAGGCTGACAAATCTTTTTCTCTTGGTATGGCTGAGGTTCTGACCTGGCTATTGCAAGGAAGGCTTATTGACATGTAACTCTATCTGGTGATTTAATGTGACTGGGCTTTGTCCAGCCAGCTTGTAAGTGATTCTTTAACTTGCAGATGCTGCTGAGGTTATCCAATTTAATTATAATGTCACTTTACAATTATAAGAGAAAAGAGGTTTTTCCATTGTCTAATGAATACAAATTGTGTGCGATTTGAAAATACAAAGAAGTAAAAATTAACATTTGTCCTCTTTGCTAGAGAATTTACATCCATGCAACTGATACTAATAAGTAAAATAATTCTATTACCTAAATTCATTAAACACATATGCTTTTTATTTTGAAAATTGTATATCATTCTTATTAATAAAATGATATTGTTAGCATTTGCTATCGTGGACTCATTTTCCCCCTTTTCAGACAGTGTAATTAGGGATGGAAAAAGCTCTAGAATGAGCAAATGCCTGCTATAGAAATAAATTATATAGTTGTGGCAGTAATTTTCCCTTAAATTCTTTCTGCCAACATTTTTCACCTTACCAGTTTTTTGTTTTGTTTTGTTTTTTAGTGTGTGTGTGTGTATCCACACACATTTGTATGCTGTGTTATTTCTTGAAAATGTAGAACTAGTTCTCTATTCTGACAATCTGCTACAAGTTCCTTGTTTGTGGTCCGAGATGATAGAAGCCCATATTCATTTAATACTCACCAATCAGAACTTGACAGAGGTATTGCTTATTTTCTCATTTCATCACTGAAGCATGCTGTTGTAGTTTAGTCCCTAATTACTCTCAGACTGAGACGCTCCAAATTTCCCCACGGTGGTAATGTTTTCCTGCCTGGGTGAGTCATTACGTTGTTTGGCAGACTGAAACACCAGCCTTCCGTTGTTGGAACACCACCCCTCATGTAGCACCACATCCTCCCCTCAGTGCTGTCTGCTCTGCGACTTTGGTCCTGCTGCGACATTTCAAGCTATCCTGTACACAATCACATTTGCCTGCCTTCTCTCTGACTGATTGGACTGCTGCCAGTTCCCTCTTCAGGGCCAAGGACAGGAGAATGGGGGGTATCTGAATAGAACTGCTTAATGATCTAATGGACCAGTGCCTCTCTCCTGCTGAGAGAGAGGGCTTATTTGTTTGCTAGTTACAGGAAAGGTCAGGGAAATCCTTTTCAACAAAGCCTGTGACAGTGAGAATGTGCAATGCCATACATTACTGGTGTTTGAATAACTTAATACCTTGGGTGTGCCCCGCCCCCCAGCAACAAAGCCAAACACTTTCTGGTCTTTATTTCATTTTCATTATCCTCCAGATGGCAGAAAATGGAAGTGATGAAGCTTGGGTTCACACAATGGTTTACACCAAATGCCACATATCAGGAAGCTTCACAGGTACACAGTTCTGAAGAGCGTGATGAAGTTTGGAAATGTGCTGAAGATAGCTGGCTTTTTCTGTAGGGACTATTGTATAATTATTTAGAACAACACACAAGTATATATGCACACATATATACACATGCACAGATGCCTTCAGAGTGTTATATAACATTTTATTTAGTGGAACTTGAAAATTTGTCACTTTTAATTTAGAGACATGCTTCTTTAAATTCTTTTCCTAGCTGATCTTTTCATCTGTTTGCATGTTGCCAAAATAACCACAAATAACTTTTTGCCACAACATACTGGAAAGTTTTCATAAAAGCATTTTTAAAATTTTTGAATAAAGAAATAATTGCAGAGGCATAACATTGTATCAACAGTGCTTGAGTTGTAAGGCTCAGGGTAATATTCTCAGAAAAAGTTCTCTATGTATATCTGGCATTTTTCTTTATATCCTTGGTAAACAGTGCTAAGAATTGTGAAGTGGCTTCTTAGTTGAAGAAGGATCAATTAGAAAAGAAAAACACTGAAAGGAAGAAAATCCTCCAACTTAGATGAGCCAGCTGTCACTGTGGGAGAAATTTGGTGAGAAATTAATCGCTGAGAAGAGATTCAGATGAAGCCGTGGAGTAGACAATTGCTAGGAGTGCCTACTTCTATTGAGATGTTTATTTAAACAAAGAAATCATCAAACAATAGTTTGAAGGAAGTTTTTTTCTTTCTTTCTCTTTTCTATGTTTTCTGGAGAAGGAATAGAGAAGGCAGGGGAGGTTTGTCCCTCCGTGTCACGGTTCACCTGCCCTGGAGGTGGAGTGTGAGGAGCCTGGCAGTGTGCTCACTCAACTGTACTTGACTAGGCCGTCAGCCCCTCAGCTTTCACAAGCATTGAATATGTCAAAATCTTTCAGAGGAAGTGTAAATTTTAACTGAGCTGTTTCAGGTTCATATTTAATGCTGTTTAAAAAGCTTCAAGCATGTTGATGTCCAAGAGGCTCTCAGCTGTGTGGGCTGTGCAGCTGAGCTGAGTTGTGGTGGTGTGGGATTCCAAGCAATTAGGGTCTGAGACAGTTGAGATGGTAATTTCTAGATGATCTAAGAAGGTTGGAGTATTTCATAATGCAACCTGACATTAACCCTTTTTTTCACATGGGCCATCTATGGCTAAAGTATGATTTTCCTGCTGGGTGGGAGCAACTCTTCCAGCAAGTTTAACTGCTGATTTCCTTTAGAAGATTCCATGTTTACTGGTTAATTTTTTAAATGGAGTGTGAAATGTTTATCAGAACAAATTATTACTGTGATTAACACAATGATAATTATTGTCTGTAGATCTGCCTGCTCCTGGCATGGTAAAAGCCAGCTAGCTATGGAGTTGGGAAAACTGTCATCTTATTTTTCTCATGAAGAATCTGCTGTACAGAGGGAGAAGGGTCTCTTTAGCATCCACATCTGCATGAGTGCTTAAGTCCTGTGGGTGGGTGATGCATGGAAAGCCATTGCTTTTGTTTCATTGGTATGATTTTACTATTACTACTATGGTCTGAGTATTCTTAGTCCCAAAATCTAAAATGTGAAATGTTTTGAAACCCAAAACTTGTGAGTGTCATGCTGGTGCTCAAAAAGGTTTGGATTTTGGAGTATTTTGGTTTTTAGAATTTCCAATTAGGGATGCATAATTGGTAAAGTCTATGTAAATATTGCAAAATCCGAAAAATTCCCAAATTAGAAGCACTTCTGGTTCCAAGCATTTTGGTTAAGTGATGTTTAACATTTGTAAGAATAAGAAATGCAGATATAAAAGGTATGAAAATATGACCTTCCACTCTGTAGACTTACTATTTTCTCAAGCTAAATGTGTCGGGAATGAAAGTTGTGATAGCCCCGTGCACATATCTGACCCTCTGTTGGAGTTCAGGATGTTGAATGACTTGCTAAAAAGGGTCCCATATCCTTTTCATTCATTGCCTATCTAAAACAGTGGTCCAGATCTCTTTCTCATTCAGTAGCCTCAAATTGTAAAATGCATAGCATCTTTAAAAAGTGTGGCTTAAAGGGGAGCTTTTTATCTTTGTGCCAAATGTCTCCACATAACGTTATTTCCAGAAAATGACAGGGAGATTTCCTCTGAGAAGAAAAGAAATGGGGGCAGAAAATTGAGAAAAAACAAGTAAGGAAGAAGACATACCCATGCATATTGAAGAACAGATTCTGTAGTCCTGGGAGCTGGCAGAAATGCTAAGTGCTTTTCACAGTCAACATTCAAACAGATTATCAGATGGCATATTTCACCCTGTTGTTGCTTTAAATGAAGTGACCATGAAATCAACAAATCTGCTGTCAGGTGCCTGTCACTAAGATAGTTCTTCCTGTCACACAATGCCTCACATAGCAGGTAATGTGTTTTTAAGAAGCAGTCTGGTGTCACCTCATCAAGTCCCTGTTAAAAAGATGAAATAAGACGAATGATGTTGTCTACCATGGAGGTGACTGAAATTCAGTAGGATGAAATGTCCACAAAGAAAGGCTGGTTCAAACAACCTCACTACTAAGAAAGAGCAGCTCCTACCACCTTCTTATGGAGCATTTCTTGCACTGTTGGTGTCCTTATACATGTTGCGGTCTCCACTTAATTCTAAACTTCAAAGCAATGAGATCAAATTTTGAATTGGTCATGAAGACTAGCTGTCTTAAGTTTGCATCATCTAGCTTATGATTATGCAGAATGAGAACACAAATCTGTCTTGGAATCTTTGGGTCACACCTACTTTTCTTCCTTAAAGAGGGATTTTAATTGATTGATCTATAAGGGATGGCTCGGAATATTTTTTTGAGTTCTTTTAGCACTTGGGGCTATTCTGAGTTTTTAACATTGCCTTATCTCAGCTGTCCTTTGCAAGATACTCTGAGTATTTTGAAATGATAATGGGAAAAGAGGTAAATCAGAAATCAGATTATGTACATATTGAAAACTGTGTGAATGGTGCCAAAAGCACTCATATCTCAATTTGTATATTGTTATGGTGTTAATTTAATCAAAAGCCTTACTCATAATAAAACATATTTTATGTGTAAATTTGATCTGGTATACTAGTGGTCATAAGTATTATTTTCTCCTTGTGGAACACCAATACTAAGTGCACATTAGGTACAATGCCAAACCTATATAACCTACAATCTCTGATCAGAATCATTGATATCGTGATGAGAAGTTCTTTTCATACTAGCAAAAATACTGCTTCTGGATTCAAAAAGCTGCAGGTAATTAAACAGCAAATTTTCTTATAAAAGTTGAAATACTAGAATGTGAATTGAAATGTGGGGGTCTCTTTATTCTTGCATGCATGCATACGTCCCATCTCACCACGTTTTACTGAATATTTAATATGAATCATACCCCATTTGGAAATTTTAAAAAATGAAAATCAATACCTACTTTTCCAGAATTCAATCTGATGGAGGAGACAAGCAAATGATTATTACTTCCTATAGGTAAGTGTTAACAGTGTAACTCCAAGGTAACATTGGAGATGAATCTTACAGGATGAGTACAAGTTCATCAGGAATAGAATAAAAGGAGCAGACACATGCCAAGAGATGAAGGGTCAGTGAATAGGATATGTTGTAGGAAAGCAGTGATTCAGTTAGACTATGTCATAAGGAAGGTTATGTTCTAAAGATTCATTTTTGAATGGTTCAGAATAGGAGGCTGCCTTACAGCCACCCTAATGCATTTGGTGTGTTGAAATACAGTTGTCACATTTTATCATGAATATCATTATGGAAGAACTATAAACACATTAACCAAAGGTTCTTTTAGATCAAAACTGTGTTAAGAAGAGTATCATAACCACTACTGATTGTTAATTTTGCTATTACTGTTATTTTAATTTTCCATTTATGTTTTACATGTTAGTGTAAATTCTTTTTCTTAGTCATCACTAGACTTCCATAGATCGATTCTAGATGTTCTTCTCCAGGTTGCATTCATAATGAGACTTGCAGTTTTCTTCACACTTCCTTACAGCTTGGTTGATAAAAATCACAATTTTGTTGTGTGTGTATTGTGTGAAATATTCAGCTGGATAATCACACCTGTGGGCTCTTGCAACAACAAGAGTAATTAATATATTTTTTCTAAATTAATGTGTTCCAATTACTGTTTGGATTTTAAAATTGAAACACTGTATTGGGCATTTTTATTGCTTAAAGATCATAACCATAGAAATATTCTTTGTAGTTTATAATTACCTGATCTTGTCTTCAGTATTATTTTGGATACACATTATACATAATGGAAAAGGTTGACAAGTGTATTTTCCTTATACTTGTGGTTATTGATTGTTCCAGCCTTTGAAGTGAAACTGTGTTCAAATGCATGTGGGATACTTAACGTTTTTCTCAGATGCTGTGAGGATGATTGAAACAAAATCAAATGGAAAACAAAAACTATACATACCCATTCACAAATATATGTTTGTGTATGTATGTATACAAGACAAAAACCAAGGGCATAATTTTTGGGGTGTTGAGGGAGTCTTTCATAATTTTTTCAATTTACGGGCATTTGAGATTGTGACTTCCTATCAGATGCCATTCATTATACATATAGGATTTTGGTGGCTTGATTAAATAAAGTATCCTTATAATATTTTAGTGTTTTAAGGTGTTTTTTGAGAATTTGTGGAACATGCTTTTCCTGTCCTGAAATGAGCTCATGAAAATGCATGAATGCTCTTGTCATTCAAGGTGGCAGGGGGTGTTTTGGCAGTACAATAAGTTTTTCCCTATAAAGAATAGCTAGGATGTAGCTGTGAAGTGTTGGAATGCATGGAGATCAGATTAAATATATTTGAATTAGTATCTCTATGGGTTTTATATCTCAAAGTCAAAATAGTCATTCTCATCAGATAAAAATATTCTTGACTAGAGCAAGTCTGATCCAGAAACAATCTATCATTTGAATTCCCTGATTGTAATATGAATGGTTATTCAAGTTCTAACACACTGAGAGTTAATGCTATATCCCAGTGGTTTATTGAATCACAATGTCATCTAAAGCGATCCTGTAAGAGGGAAACCAGTCAGAATAAGTATTTAGAGACCAACCACCAGGGCACCTCTCTGTAGAACAGTTCTCAGTGGTGAAATTTGGAAATAAAATGTCTGTCCCACTTCTCACCCATGCAGTGCTAGTTACTGAAGTACAACTGTCCTTGCTGTGGGCACTCTTACCTTTAAGGTCCTGTGAATTTAAAATCCTGACAGTATTATTAAAAGGAAACACACACACAACTTTGATGTATATGTTGTCAGTACCTGTGACATTAATAGCATTTAAATCTAAGTTGCAGTTACTTAATATTATCTTTGTATTTACTTTAAGTTATCAGAACTTTCAACTTGATTCACTACATCTTGTCAAACTTTGGGGATTATTCCTCAAGTAATGATTGGTTAATATAACCACCATACCAGGAAATCATGCACACTTTTGGATTTGGAAAATAGGAGTATCTGTAGTTGTGATATATTTTTATTTAGGCATTCCTTTAGGTTATATTGTTGGGGGTTTTTTTTAGCATTGTTTCTCTCTTACCTTTCAAACATTACCTATAATTTGTTGAACTCTATTCAAAGTCTGCAGAGGCAATGTTTCCAATATATATAGCCTGAGGTACAGCATTTTTCTTGTTGTTGATTTATGTTATTTGACTATTTCTTGCTTTTTAAAAAATTTCCCTTGGGTTTCAGAATATTATGTATGGCATTACTAGACTGAACCTACTATACCACTTTGTAAATATGTATCTGGCTATAGATTGTTGGGTAATAATAGGTAAAATTTTAGATAAGTCCAAAGAATACGTCCAAACATGGAATACAAACACAGTGGCAATCAGATCCAAATTATATCCATTTTGGTATAAATTATTTTTGAAAATAATTTATGTATTTATTATCAATTATCTCATTTGGGAATAATGGAAATAAGGTTTTGAATTACCCAGGAGAGTGTAGATGTGTGACTTTAAGCAACTTACCTAAAACTCTTTGATCTTCAATTGGCTCCTCTGTGAAATAGTAGCAGGTACTTATAAGATTGGGCTAAAAATTAGATATAACATATATTACGTACTTGATAAATAGTAAGAATTAATATATTATGCTTGTTGACATTGTTTAAAATTTCTCCTTCCTATTGACCTCTGAATACTTGTTAAAAAACACTCTAAATGATAGAATATGATCTAAACATAGAATATTATCCACCTATGAAAAGAGTAGTATGTCTCTCCAGGTTATTAAAAATATATTAAATGGATTAGAGAAACACCTGGACCTCTGGAGATATCACAGTTTGAGTAACAAGACAACATTCCGACTTCACTGTCTAATCTTTAGTGAAATTTGGCCGGGTTGCTCATAGACTCAATCCTAATTTTTTGATTAAAGAAAGGCACTTAATAAAAAAGAACAAAAAGTACTGTTGTTGTGCATTAATTTTAATCATGCGGTTTCTGTTGGTTAGCAAATACTTGTTAAAGACTAATGAAAAATAGAAGCCACAATTTGTGCTTTCATGAGGTTTTTGATTTGCAGTTGAAGACACTATTTAGTAAAAGAGCTGAATAACAAGTTCATTGCTTCAGGTAAAAAGTTGACACCATTAAAGACTGTATAAATGCTGAAGAGAGATGGAGAAAAGGAAACATTAGAATGAGCAGTGAGTTACTGTAGGGAAGACTTCTTGGAGGACATAACTGAATTATTAGCAGAGAGATAAGAGAAAGGAAAAGTATGAAAAGACAAAATGGATTGACTTAGGAGAACAATAAACAAAGACCTGTCTGGAATTTATTGGAATGAGGAAGTAGGGTTTTTTTCCCAAAAAATGAAAATATGTGTGAGTAAATACTTAGTAGTTGCAATTCTTTCATAGATATACATTTTTCCCCTAGGTTTTTGAGCAATGGGCAGATTCTTGACTGCATTATCTGTGTACCAAAGTTGAGAATAGAGCCATTCACAGTTGGCTGGAATGTTAGGTGGCAAGCAGGTAAAAGAATAATATAACTGAAGATGTGTACATCAAGTGTGCAATTTTGTGTGAGATAGAAGAGTTATGGTCTGGCGGTGCTGGGAAGCTAAGCTTCTCCTACTCCCAGGCAGATATGTATACCTGTGTGCACCCATGTTTGACCAGTATGGTTGGAATATGAGACATCTCCATTTAGAAGGAAGAAAAAGCAGAGTCCTGTAGGTAAGCTTGGAGAGAGAGAGTTTAGTTAAAAGCTGTCATGTGTACTCTGTGAGGAGGTCAAGGACGAAGTGAGTTCATTGGAGGTAAAGTAGATATGAGAAAATTCACCAGAGGATAAAACCATAGGGTTGTAGGGTGAGGGGTGGAGATTCAGAAGTGAATGAGTGTAAGAAGAGACCAGAGAGAAAGAATTTTGAATCTTGCTTAGAATTCTGAAATTTAAAAGTATGCATGGCCGGGGATTTAGCTCAGTGGTTCCGTCACCTGCCTCGCAAGCGCAAGGCCCTGAGTTTGATCCCTGGTACCAAAAATAAATAAATAAAATAAAATAAAATAAAAATAAAAGTATGCATGGCATATATTAGCCTTGAGTTCCTCAACTATGACAGAGCAGTTCTGAGGCCAGAATTGGATAAAGATACCATTTGGTGACATTTCCTGGTTCGTTCATTTATAGCCTTAATGTTTGTAGAGGCACCATGTCTTAGAAAAGTTAAAATTGTGACTTTCTTTTGGAGTTTTAAAGAACACATTCATGTGAGAAATGATCTTTTATGCATTAGAGATTGAATTTTTCTCTAGTTTGTCTTTTAAGTAAAATTAATGATTCCCAGAATCACCTTGCAGGAAGTGGAGCTAAATGAGCATTTCTGTTAATAGATATCAGTTATCTTAAATGCAGAATTGTGCTGCAAATCTTAGCTCAGCAGTTTGAAGTTTGCATAACAGGTTTTATATGAATGAAGTCAGTAATTTTTTTATTGTGCATAGGCTTATGTATCAAGTTCTGTGATGAGAATGTATGAGGGCTAGAGTACTAATAATACAGCATTCTGCACTCAGGGAGGTTCTGGCCCTGCAAAATTCCCATGAACTCAGATGATGTCTCTTGAGATATTACTTCTTAGTCTCAAATAATTTTCTTTGGCCGTGAATATGGGGATATGTACTACTTTCTTTTTTTGTTTTGCTTTGTTTTTGTGGGTTTTTAAAAAAATTGTTTTTGTACTACTTTCAGTAACTGTACTAGTCTTGCTGTTGAGTTATAAAGTAAAATTCTGTTTTGTTTTGATTTTTTTTTTCCAGCAGAAAAGCCTTGTTGCATTTTTTCTCATCTGGATTGTTGAGTGTCCTGAGGAGAGACATAACTGATCTTGAACTATCACTAGAAAAATTTGCAGGCTGTCTTGTGCATGTATTCTCTTGAAGGAAGCATGTGGTGCTCTCTTGGAGCTGGAGTTGTTAGTGGTCAGTTGTTTGTGCTCTAGTCTAAAACAATATCTCGTCTTCAGTACCCCAGGAGGAAATAGATGGACCAGTATTGATTCAGACTGAGGAAGGGCAGTGATTCCGTGGCCTTAGAACTAGAAGGACTGAGCTGAGATGTGGTTGTTCAGGTAAAGGCTGGGAAAAAAGTGGAAGATGAAGACTTATTAGATGGCTTGTAAAGTTCCCTCTAAAATTCTATAATTTATAAAGCACATTGTTCAATTTTGAGTGGACTTTATGGAACCACCAGTGGTTCAAGCTGGCCTGAACATATTAATGAGTATGGGGCTTGTTCTGCAAGATGAAAAAATTCTGGAGATTGGTTTCATGATGGTGTGAATATATTTAATAGTGTAACTACACACTTAAAAATGGTTAAGATGGTAAATTTTATGTAATATATTTTACTACACTTGATAAAATGGCATGATGTCTATATTTTGTCTTCATACATTTTCAAAAATATATGTGTATATTTATATTTATAGATGGAACAACTACTTTTAAATTTTAATAATTGTCAAATGTAGGTAGAAAATCTCTGGCTATATACTATTATTTTAAATTTTGTATACATTTGAAAATTTTTACAGTAAAAATTGAGAGAAATGTATAATTATAATAGACAAAGTTGATTCCATTCTTATTTAATAATATTAATCAAGTTATTAATAGTCACATTGTAATTTAAATCTACATGTACTAAGACAATTTCTCACTATTCCAATTTCTACTAACTTCTTTTTTTCTGTTTAAATAACAGCCCCTCAGAACCCACTCTGATTTTTTCCTCTCATTTTATTGCACATATTTGTTTTACAAACTTGTTGCTATAGGGCTCCAGAATAAATAGCTTCAAATAACAGTGTTTTATTTTATTTATTTATTTTTGCTTAAATTCTTTATTGGTACATTTTAGGTATTCAATACATTTACATTTATCATTGGGTGCTTGTACCTGTACATGATGCATCTTGGTTCTTATTTTTTCCCCATTCCCTGTGCTCCCTTCACCCCCTCCACCCTTCCCTATTTACAAAGACTTTGTTTCCATTTTTTTCTTTTCTCTTAATTTTTCCTTTCCCTTCTTTCCTTTCCCCTTCCCCTCCCACTTCCCTTACCCCTTTGGACCTTTTCTTCCTATTTCAAATTATCAATTATTCATTTTAATCATTTTAATCCTTATTTACACTTTCAGTTTCTCACACTAGAGAAACTATTTGGTATTTACACATATGTGTCTTATTTATTTCACTTAAGAGTATGGCCTCAATATACATCCATTTAGCTATAAATATCTCTAGTTTCTCATTCTTTATGGCTGAGAAGTCCTCCATTTTATAAAAAAACCACATCTTCTTTATCCAGTTTCCAGTTGATGGGTACTTGGGCTGTTTCCCAACTTTAGCTATTACAAACTGTGCTGCTATAAGCATGGGTGCACATATATCGCTGTGGTATCATTCTTTTAATTCTTTTGGGATGATACCCAGCAGGGGAATAGCTAGGTCAAATGGGACCTCTAGTCCTAGTTCTTTGAGCACAGTGGTTGCACCAGTCTGCACTCCCACCAACAATGGAGAAGGGCTCCTTTCTCGCCACAACCCCTACCAGCATTTGTTATTGGTTGATTTCTTGATAGCAGCCATTCTTTCTGGGGTGAGGTGGAATTTCAGTGTTGTTTTCATCTGCATCTCTCGAATGACCAGTGATGTTGAACTTTTTTTTATTTTGGGGTACTGGGGATCAAACTCGGGTCCTTGCACTTGCGAGGCAGGCGGCAGAACCACTGAGCTAAATCCCTGGCCCTGAACATTTTTCATGTATTTATTTGCTGCTTTTACTTC
This sequence comes from Heterocephalus glaber, assembly GCF_053883595.1. Lineage (NCBI taxonomy): Eukaryota > Metazoa > Chordata > Mammalia > Rodentia > Bathyergidae > Heterocephalus > Heterocephalus glaber. Next base: position 14,307,187 of record NW_028258403.1, read on the forward strand.
TTTGTCTGAGAAATGTCTGTTCATTTCAGATGCCCATTTTTGAATTGGGTCTTTGAATTTGGGGGGGGGGTCTGGTTTTTTTTTAGTTCTTTATATATTCTAGATAGTTGTCCTTTGTCTGAGGTACAGCTGCTAAAAATTTTTTCCCACATTGTAGGTTGTCTCTTAGCTCTGTTGGTGGTTTCTCTTGCAGTGCAGAAGCTTTTTAATAAGATTGAGATCCCAGTTGTTGTTTCTTTCTGCTAGTTCCCGTGCTACTGAGGTTTTGTTCATAAAGTCTTTTCCTATGCCAATGTCTTGAAGAGTTCTACCTAACTTATCTTCCAGCAAGTTTAGTGTTTCTGTTTTAATATTTACATCTTTAATCCACTTCGATCTTAGTTTAGTGCATGGTGATAGATATGGGTTTTGTTTTAATCTTTGGCAGGTTGAAATCCAGTTTTTCCAACACCATTTATTAAATAGGCTATCTTTCCTCCAATGAGGGTGGTTGGCTCCTTTGTCAAAAATGAGGTGGCTGAGTATGTCTGTAGTCGTTTCTGGATCTTCTAATCTATTCCACTGATCCTCGGGTCTGTTTCTTTGCCAGTACCATGCTGTTTTTATCACAGTAGCTTTGTAATATAGTTTCAAGTTGAGAATTGTGATACTCCCTGCCATGTCTCTGTTGCCTAGAATTGCTTTTGCTATTCTAGGTCTCTTCTGGTTCCAAATGAATTCTTGGATTGTTTTCTCTAGTTCTTTGAAATATATTGTTGGAATTTCAATCAGCACTGCATTAAATCTGTATAGCAGTTTTGGAAGTATGACCATTTTCACTATATTGGTTCTTCCTACCCATGAATAAGGAATGTCTTTCCATTTTCTTATATCCTCTTCAATCTCTTTTTTTTTTACAGTGCTATAGTTTTCAGTGTAGAGGTCTTTTAAATAACAATATTTTAATGTTCATAATTCTGTGGGTTGACATGAGAGATTTTCTGCTGGTCTGCCTGAGTTTGTGTGGCAGCACTGCCTGGCATAGAGTCTGATGCCATCAGCTGAATGTGTAGATTTTCCTGCAGGTAGATAGTAAGGGCTTCTTCATGGTGGAGGTCTTGGGGTAGTGAGACTTACCTAGCAGCTGGCTTCCATGAGAGCAAAAGCAGAAGTTACTTGGCAACTTGAAGAGACAGCAAGAGCTCGTACAGCACCACCTCTTCCCCTTTCTATTGGGTAGAGTGAGATGCAAGTGTAGCATGGACTCAAGAGAGGATGAAATAGATTTCATTCTTGATGGAAGAAGCAGTTAAAATCCATGGCTATCTTTAATGCACCACAATATTTAAAGCATGGTCCAGCCTGTCAAACGCAGAAAGAAGAAGGGGAAGGAAAGTAGCAGGTATTAAGCACTCATGGGGTACAGGATTATTTAGATCCTTAACAAAAATAATTCTAGAATGGAAATGTTATTATTTCTTTTTTTATAGGTGAGATAGCTGGGGCTCCATGGGATTTAAAAAGTATACTACAGAGAGGAGGAATTCAATCTCAAATTTGCTTTTTTCTTCCACCCACATAGAATAATGGTCTCACATAGCAAAGAATTGTCCAGCTCCAAATGTAAAGTTTGGGACACCCCACCACCACCCAGCACTTGTCATGTGGACTCTGTGGCAGTCATTTGCATATCTGCCTCTTCAGATAAATTATGAGCTTTCTGTGAACATGTTTTATTTTTCACTCTTCTCTTATCAGTGCATGGCACATGATAGATAGCCAATAAATGTTTTCTGACCAAGTAAATCAAAATGAAAATATGACTAAGACAGCTGACCAGGGTGACTAGAGCATGGTACCTATAAAGGAAGACAAAGTGGGAGTGCTGGAAAGTTTGGGTTGCTTTGATAGCCTGGAGAGGATATGTTTCTATTGAATAATCAGTGAGAAAACAAGATTTTGACTGAGAGAAGGATCGGGGTTTTTCTTAGGAGATTGCTTAGGTAATAAGGTATCAGAGCTACTACAAGTACAGGATGAGCAGTCACTGCTGTGGTTTTTGTAATGTATGTCTCCACATTCACCATGCCACTGGTGGCAAAAGAAGAATGTAGACACAGGATGGGATTTGACTCCAGATAGAGAATACTCTGGGTGAGGACAAAACCAATAGTCTTTGTACCTGTATGACCATAGCACCTGACATGGCAGAGAGAGTCTCAAAATATCCGTGTTCAATGCACATAAGAAGCAGATGGAATTGAATGAGATTAATTTCCATACATAATTGGGGAAACTAATCTCATTTCTTTCTGGGGGAGTGCATGTACTTGTTGATCGACTAGCATTTGTTAATTGGTTGATGAGCTAGATAGTGAGAGGAATGAACTTTGGACAGGACAAAGAGGCAGTTTGAAAAATTGAGTCCAGTAGGGCTAGGACATCCCCCACCTTTCCAAATGGTGCTTCTGGGTGCTTTCCTTGTCTTGCAAGCTGAAGAGAATGTTATTTTTTAGAGTGAGGCAAAACACCACACTAAGACACTAAGAGTTTCCTTAACCTTCTCTATTTATTTTGTTATCAGGGTTTTGCATACCTCCCCTAGAGTGGGAGAGGTAATTAAATTTTAGTATAAAAGACTTCCTACCAGACCTTAGGTTTCATGGGGGAATAAAAGTAAATAATAGATAGCAAAGAATATCAACCAATGATTAGGGCCTGTTCTGCTTGATTAGTTCAAAATAACTTCAAGGCAAAATTGTGGAGATTTATGGATACTCTAGAGTTGACCAATACAGGATGCAGTTCCAATGGGACATAGTACATCCCCAAAAGGTGTTCTGGTCTGGGAGAGAATGGGAAATAGAGTGTCTGGGTTATCTTTTGGGGTTTTTCAGTAACTTCTGAAATAACCTGGGTAAGGCATACCTCAATTCTTATTCTCTAGTCTTATTGTGAACAGTAGGAAACAATATGTTTCTTCCACTTTGCTTGGGAAATTCAAGGGTTAATACAATTTATGCTCCTAGGCATGATAACAAAGCAGAAAGAGAGTAGTGTAGCCTTCAGAACTGGATCACCTGATCTAACTCTTGGCTTTGTCACTTCCTAGCTGGGTGCACAAATGACTTCACAAATCTCAGCCTTAGTTTCTTAACTATAAAATGAAGTTCAGGGTTATCCTAACCTCTGTGTGTGTGGTGATAGCCTTATACATGTAAAGCTCTTAAAAGAGAGCTGAGCACACAGTAGATACTCAATATATAAGTGCCTGTCACTAATCATTGTTTTTGTTATTTGTTTTGTGTATGTGTAATATGCAGTATATAGGTAGTACTAATAACTGGAATGGCTTTAAGACCCAAGCAAGTACCAACATTGTTACTTGTCTCACAAGCAGTTATGTGAGTAGTTTTGAGAAATTGGAAGGATTTAAACAGCAGCCCCTCCATTGGTAGCTGCCAAACCTAAAAGACTGAGAAATGAGCCAGTCAGGCTTGGGGAGAAAGTAAGGCACCTGGCCTTGCCAGGGATGGGGTTGTTTTGCAGAGAAGTAGAAAATATAAGCCTTCTGAGCCTAAGGACCTTTCTGCCCTGATAGTGGCTCCCTAGCAGGGTGCCATGAACATGGTAAACTGTGAGCTAAAGGTTTATTGATTAAATTGTGCTAAGACTGATGGAAATTACTGGCAGTGATAAAATCAAGATGTCTTTCAGTGACCTGCAGTGCCAGTGGGGTTTGATGCCGTGAAATGTTCTGACTCCTATTGCCTCTGTCGTTACCCTCTGATTAAATGCATCTGCCCTGTTTGCTGCTCTCATGGTAATGGAATGGCTGGCTTTATTTTTTAATCTACAAACTGGCTGCCAAATTATAAGGATGATATTCAGTTCTGCTTGTCACATTCTGAAGCAATTATGTTCTTGTTAATTGTATAACTCTGTGTGTGTATAAAATGTATATGTGTGTATTTGTTGAATACACATACAATAAACACGTGCATAAAATAAATGCTATTTTAAGCAAAATTGTAAAGAAAGCTACTTGTCATTGAAGTTCCCTCATACGTGCCCTTTTGCTAAACTTCTATTTTTAAGGTCCATTCCTACAGTCCTATGATCTCTCTACTTTCATCTAATCTGTCACTAAAAGTTCCTATGAGCTCTTAGCACTTGATAATAATAATTATGACAGGTGAATCTGAAAATATAAGACAGTGAATCCAAAGAAATGACTTGGTGATTGTGAAATTTCAGATTGCACAGGGTATATTTTTGGTAAAACATCCTGCCCTTAGATGGTATTCTATTCTGAACATGGAGATTCTGCTTTTTTGTATATCATACCATCTTGATTAAATCATGGAAGATTTTTCTGACTTAGCTTTTTTTAAATTTTTTTTTTTTTTTGAGACAGGGTCTTGCTATGCAATTCAGGCTGACCTTGAACTTACTATGTAGTGGAGGCTGGCCTCAAACTTGCAGCAGTCCTCCTGCCTCAGCCTCTAGAGTGCTGGGATCACGGGCATGCGCCACCACACCCAGCTTTCTGACTTACTTTTAACAATTTTTTTGTGGTATTGGGAATCGAACCCAGGGAGTACTGAGCTGTATTCCCAGCCCTTTTTATTTTTATTTTGTAATTTTAAACAAGGTCTCACTGGGTTGCCCAAGCTGCCCTCAAATTTGTGATTCTCCTGCCTCAGCCTCCCAAGTAGCTGCAGTTACGGTGTCAGCCACTGCACCTGGCTCTGACTTACCTTTGAATTAGAGGTTCTGCCTACAAAGTATAGTGCTCCCTCTTCTTTAAGGATCGCCATCACTTCTCTCTTCTGAGACTTAGCTGCTTAGAGACAGGGACCATGTCCTACTCATCTGAGTTCACCCAGCTTTGAACAGCAGTTGGCATTTAAGGTGATTGTTCCCTGATGCCATGCTTTTCTAATGCATCAGGTTGCCTGAGAGTCTTCCCCTGGACACCCCACTTGGAGCTGGCTTTTTAGATAAAACAGCCTAATAGATGATGAGCTATTGTCTGGTTCATTTCCGCAGCCTGTCCCCACACCTTGTGCCTCCTTTTTCCACCTTCCAGTGTTCAGTAACCTTTGCAGAGAAAGGAAGAAACAACTTCATAGTAAAAATAATTCCTTTGCCCTGTGTTTGGTATCTTCTGGATATCCTAGGGAAAATGATTGTCAGATGTTGAGAAAATCACATAAATAGCAGGAAGAAAGTTTTGCTGAAATACTCAGACAAGTCCCCCCAAAATATTTACCCCTGCTCTCTCTGGCACGGACCACAATTCCTTGTTCAGTTTATAGTTTTTGAACTAATGAAAGCATGGAAGATAACAATTTGTTGTTTTGCACCATATATATATTTTAATAGGCATCGATATATAGGAAATTATGTAAATGAAGGTGCTTAATGTCAGAGTGAAGGGAGTGTGTGGAGAACTCTAGAACACAAGAATCACTGTCGCAGTCCTCCTGATTATTTCAAAAGCATAGGAATAACTATGGAAAGAAAAGTATATCACTCAATTTTCCTAAGAATTAATTTTATATAACTTTAGGAGACCAAAGGCTCATGCAATTACTCAGTAAAATTAAAGAATGCTAAGGCTTAACAAACCATTCTAGTATAAATTATCCTGCCTCTTCTACTTCTCTAGTCAAGGAGGTAAAAAGTTCTCTTTCTATGTAAACCCAGTATTCATTCCTGATTTAATATTCCCACTCTGTTTGTAATTAAAACATCATTTATACTGAGAATAATTAAGACAACTGTACATTTGATTTTAAAATCAGTTTTGAGTATTGTGCCTTGTCAAGCTACAAGAATGGTTCCTGCAGCTTTTACAATGTAGCATTAAGAAGCAGACAGTGACCGCAGGCACCTGAGTGGAAGGTTTGACAGTTTGATAAATTAGGAATGACACTTGCCAAAATGGCTGTCCTTCCTGCAGTCTGCCAGTGGAGCATTTGCACACTGTTAATTGAATTGGCAATTTGTGTAACAGTGCCTGCCCCTGAGCTTTTGTAACGCCGGATCTGCCATTTAACTCTGATAATCCAGGACTTGGGAATAAGGACGAAAAGCTTCACATGATATTACTGCAGATTTAAAATGACAGTCGGGGACCTTGTTGCCAATTTCCCATTAAATGAGAAATAATTAACAATAGCAATAACAAAGTCTTATAAAGCTGGAAAGTTAAATTGACTTTTCAGCACTAGTATCGTACAAAATTGCTTCTAGTGTGATTATCAGATTGCCCTTTCAGGATTATATACCCTAAATAGTATCATATGATGAACCAAACATGGAACGTTTTGCAAGCTAACGTGTTTTATTACTGTGAAAATCTTCTGATTATCTACAGGGATTGTGCTGTCATTAATATTTTGTTTTATGCTATAAGATTTCATAGAGGTAGAAAGCTTAATGAAATATTAGAGATTTCCATTTCCTTACTTTTGATAGTTATTTAATTATAGCTGCAGCTAAACAGAGTTAATTATAAGTTTTATAGAGTACGGCATGTAGGTTTTTTGGGTATCTGTCCTTGAAGCTTTTTTTGGGGGGGGGGGGCTTGAGTACTCCTGAACATGTGTGTGTGTTGGGGGGGGGGATGTGTTTGCTGTCATCATATTTAGAATCATGGTTTGCAGCAATACAGATTTCTGGAATAGGATTCCTTTAAAAAGTCAAAATATGTCAAGTTTCTAAGATTTTTCAAAGCCATGTAAGTTATATTTCATCAGTATCATCCTTCGTTTCTGAAGCTTGATCTTTTGGGGCTGCAGTGACTTAGATTAATGTGCCAGGGAAGTGTTTACCCAGCACACTCTGGAGGGCCATACTTATACAGCCAGCATCTATGGCTAAATATTTTGACCACCACCTTTGATCGTATAATGGTGCATAGGTGAGGCGTGAGCACCAAGTCAGCTGCAAGGGCTTGATGAACCAATTTAACGGCAAAAATTGTATTTTTCAAAGATTTTAGCATTACTTTTTATTATAGACTCTTGTGTAGTTATATTTGCATCCATTTAAGTGTTGGTCAAGGCAGAAGAAAATAATTTCCTTTGAAAATCAGGATATTCAAGGATAGATTAAAACCTTGTTTTATTTTTTTATTGTGGTTAGAAAATAAAAGCTTTTTATTTTAGAATTTGCCTTTTCCCTAATGAGTAGGTTTCATTAGTTTAATGTGATAAGAGACTATATGACTAGCAATTTCCAGTAGAGTGATAAATGAGAGACTCTAATACAGGGCAGAGAAAGGGATTCATCTGTGTAGAGGTTATGTTCAAAGCCTGATCTGGGGTGACTACAAGGAAAAAAGGAGATACAAAATGTTTCAAGCCTTAATGCTTAGAAGTCAGTGAAGGAAGCAGTGAATGCAGAAGACAATAGAGAAGAGAACATGAGGTAGAGTGAAGTGGAACTGATCTCTAAAACAAAAACATTTATATGTGGTCAGAACATTTGGATGTTTTTTACACTTTAGTTCTAAACTTTGGAAGTCAGAGAATCTTCTCTGGGCCTTCATCTCCTTATCTGAGAAATACAAATATTTCTCATACTGTTTTTTTAAAGCCCCAAAGGTTTGTTGCGTGTATGTATGTAAAAATGAATTGGATTATTCTTTGTGCAAACAGTTTGCAAATTATAAAACAACATGTGGAAATTCAACCTGTAATGTATTTTTTTGCTTAAATTCTTTTATTGGTATATTTTAGGTATACAATATGTTTACATTTATCATTGGGTGCTTGTATCCTGTACATGATGCATCTTGGTTCTTATTTTTTCCCCATTGCCTGTGCGCCCTTCACTCCTCCACCCTTCTCTATTTACAAAGACTTTGTTTCCATTTTTTCCCTTTCTCATCATTTTTCCTTTCCCTTCTTTCCTTTCCTCTTCCCCTCCGACTTCCCCTACCTGTTTTCTTTTCTATTTCAAATTATTAATTATTTATTTTAATCATTTTAATCCTTATTTACACTTTCAGTTTCTCACACTAGAGAAACTATTCGATATTTACACGTGTGTCCTATTTGCTTCACTTAAGAGTATAGCCTCAATATGCATCCATTTAGCTATAAATATCTCTAGTTTCTCATTCTTTATGGCTGAGAAGTCCCGTTTTATAGAAAAACCACATCTTCTTTATCCAGTTTCCAGTTGATGGGCACTTGGGCTGTTTCCAAGCTTTAGCTATTACAAACTGTGCCTCTATAAACATGGGTGCACATATATCTCTGTGGTATGATTCTTTTAATTTTTTGGGGAAGATACCCAGCAGGGGAATAGCTAGGTCAAATGGGACCTCTAGTCCTAGTTCTTTTAGGTATGTCCATACTGATTTCCACAGTGACAACCTGTAATGTATTAATACAGCAACAGCATAATTTTGAGAAAAGTAGTCAGAGCTGTGAAAGCTGTAGAACCATGAAAGAAAATGAACAGGAAGAATTCCCAGTGTATTGTGGGAAGCATGTTCTCTTGCTCCACCAGAGCCAGTTGAAATGTCTCTGAAACTGAAAATGTGTCCTGTAATTGATGTATATATTTAGTTTGATAGTTTTCTTTGGTTTTTTTTTTCCCTCCAAGAGAGCTGATAGTAAATTGATGACATATTTAAAAATTGATAGCATTCTAAGACTGCTGCAAATTGTCAAAATATTAGCATGGATCCTGCTCGCTAATAGCCAAGTTTTGCTTATTGAATGACCAAATTATTTGAAAAGCTTCTATTTTGATCATTATATATTCAATTTTTAACATATTGAGTGCTTTGTACTAGGGTTATATGCTAAGAGTTATATGTGCTAAGAGTTGCATGTGTGTAATATCATTTAATCATAGAATAGCACCAGGAGATAGGAAGTATTTTTAGCTCCTACAACATAGATGAGAAGAATGAGCCTCCTCAGAGGTTATGTTACTTAAACTACTGGCTGATGCTAGAGTAGATGCTATAGAGTAGGCAAAGATGCGCATAATGAGGTCTGTCCCTATGAAATATGGCATATATTCAAAAGTTAAAGTATATATTAGAAAATACTCATGCAAAGAAAGACACATTACATTAAAGTGCTTTAATATGCCATAACTGGGGCAGAAGCAACTAGCTGCATTCCAAAAACAGACATTATTTCTAACTAGGAAATAAGTGAAAGTTCCTTCATAGACAGAGGTGAGATTTGAACAAGTAGAGATGAGGATAGTACTACAGGCAGGAAAACCAATGAAGTAAAAGAAATAGAAGCATTAAATCACCATGCATGTTAACTGGGAAGGGTGGCACATACCTCTAGTCCTAGCAGCTCTGGAGGCTGGGGTAGGAGGATCATTTGAGCCCAGGAGTTAGGAGACCAGCCTGGGCAACTTAGTGAGACCTTGCCACCAAAACAAATCAAAACAAAATAAGCATGCTAAGGAAACATGAATTTCCTGAGGTTGACTCAACTGAAGAGTTGCTGAGGTTGGCTGGACATGAAGAGAAACAATGAAAACTAAAGGCAAAATAATTAATCTGTACAGTTCAAAAAGATACTATACAGTATCTTATTAGCATAATCATAAATTCACTAGTAATTCATTTTTTCTGCCAGTTATTTTGGTTATATACCTAGAACTAACTACATGGGAAAACCGTCTCTGGGATTAAAATAAATTTTTAATTCCTTTTCAGTTATTTTGTGTTTTCCAAATGGTCCATAATTCTTTTAGCCACTAGGAAAAATCATGGCAGATATTATTTTTTAAATTTATTGGACATGGGCCGGGGATTTAGCTCAGTGGTGCTGCTGCCTGACTCTCAAGGGCAAGGTCTCAAGTTTGATCCCTGACACCAAAAAAAAAAAAAGAAAATTAATGGACATGAAAATATTTATTTGAAAGAGTTTAATGGATGAAAACAATTTTTAATGGCGAAGCTGAGGTATCACTTTTTGAAGGAAAATCTTGGGATGAAATTACCTGGGCAGGGATCCAGCATAGTTCTTACCATGTTTGAAGCATCTTTTGTGACTGTGGTTATTGTTTTTTTCTTCGATGATACATGTAATTTTTAAATTTATAATAATTACAATTTCTTTTAGAGATTATGTAGAATATCTGTATAGTTTTGCTATTTGTCCATCATATTCTTTAAATATGCTGTTTCACCTATTAATCTTTCATACTATTCCTATTTCATTGACTATGCTCCTCTTTTGTTTTAAACTTTTGGGTTTCCTGAACTTTGTACTTAAAAGTACATATTTCCATCTAAGTATTTCTTTAGCAGTGCCCCACAGATTTTAACAGAGTGTTTTCAATATTATTCCACTCAAAGTATATTGAAATATCTTCTCTAATTTTATGTGTAACTCAAGGGATTTTTAGTAACACATTTAATTTCCAGACATGCAAGAATTTTTTCTCTGTCTTTTTGACATTAATTGTATTGCTCTTTGTTGGAACACTGCTTATTGCTCAGGTAAATGGTGCCTTCAGAAATCCCCTAAGCTGATAGCTCATGTATGATATTTTACTATCTTTCTTAAGGAATGGGCACATTTATGCACTTAATAAATACTTGGTGAACATACACACTATGTGATAAATCCTGTTCTGAGTAAACAATACTAACAGGGGTCATCCCACTCCCTGCCTCTTCCTCTGCCCCACTTTCATTTAGCTTTTATTCTGGAGTGTGTTAGGGGGAAAGGTGACAATAAACAAGCAAATACCCTAACCATGTGACATGTGATAGTGATAAATGCTATGAAGAAGTGAGGTTGTATGGTGTAATAGAGGTGACCTGCTAGAGCCAGATGTGCTGTTTTTAACTAGTGGGGAAGGAAGACATCTCTGAGCTGGCATTTAGGCTGAGACTTGGGACCAGAAAATGCCACCCGCAAGATATCTGGAGACAAAACAGTCCAGATGAAGCAACAAACACATGGACAGGATATTAAAAGAAAAGAAAAAAGGAAAAAGGAAACAAAAGCCATTGTATCTTGGGAGTAGAAAGTGAGAGAAGAGTGCTGAAGGATCAGGGGCAGGATGGTAGGTTGTCTAGGACATGGTGGATTTAAGTTATACTCTAAGTACAGTGAGACACTATTGAGAAATTTTGAAGACTGAGTAATATAAGGATGCCATTTTCATAAGCTTGTTTTGAAATTTTTTTTTTTTTTTTTTGGGGTACCGGGGATCGAACTTAGGTCCTTCCACTTGCGAGGAAGGTGGCGGAACCACTGAGCTAAATCCCCGGCCCCTTTATTTTGAAAATTAACAATGTGTGTACATACATATATGTGTACACATCATGCATATGTTGTGTGAATCACTTAGAATGATGCTTGGAATATAATGTTACATTATTCTGTGGCAGTGAGAAACCTTTTATCATTCCTTGTATATTCTTTGGTGCGTGTAAAAGGATATAAATGTTTTTCTTGAATAAATAAAATGCATACTGCATGGCTATGCTTATTCTGCCCTATCCTCTTTAAATCTGTTGATTCTTAATAACATTTATGTTCTCTGAATTAATAATCTCTGGACTCATTTTAGTGTATTTCCTGTGTGACCTTGCGCAAGTCACTCTTACAGAGCCATTGTGAGGATTAAAAAAAATAATGACAGGCACATAATATACACTCCATAGTGGCTATATTAATGATCTGATTATAGTTCAGTATACTCTGTTTAGATTTATCATTCCTTCAGTTTGTGAGTTAATTATTTGGAAGGATTACTCTGTTTACTGGTATACTAAATATTTGAAACTATAAGACTAAAAAACTAGTGTTCTACTGTCATAGATGCATTTTGATAGTTATTAGACATCTCATATTCCAAAGGCCTTCTCAAAGGCAGACAAATAAATTGATAGTCACTTAACATTCAGTTTGGAGGGTCAGGGAGTAGAATTTTATGGAAAAGGTTATTCAAAGAGTCTGTTTTTCCCGGATTTATTTGTTTGTGACGACAAAGAGAGAAGCTTGCAATTTATAATTTCTGTTGAGCAATGACCTAGCTGTAAAGAGATATTTTACTTATTTATGAAAAATAATTAATTATTTGCTGTGTGCAGGAGGAAAGCATTCTAATGAAAGCATGCATTTTAAAGGTTGAGGTGGGGAAGAGAAAACAAAAGTTGCCAAATTTAAGCTATTTACATTTAGATGATTTAGTAGGAAGGAAATAAAACATTCCTCAAACTGGTATAGTCCTAAGGATAGAAGTGAGTTGCAATTTATAATAACCTTTTATGTGCTGCATCATAACTCTTGAAATTCAGGCTTATAAATCAGGAATCATCAGGGTAAGATCTCATCAGTATCCAGGCATTTTTAAGGCTCTAAAGTTGTTCATAATTTATACATACGAATATAGTGAGTGTAGAAGGAAACTTCAACTATCTGGAATTTAATGGAAATTATTTTGGATGAAAGGGGGTCTGTACTTTAATCATCCAACTTCTTTTTTTGGAAGATTTTTTGTATGGAAGGTAACGGGCCTTTTCTTTATGACTTAGTGGCATCATTATGTATGCATTTCATTACCATGAAAATAATATGTTATGATATCCTCAGGGACCATTGGACTATGAGATCTGCTTTGACTGTGAACCAAATTGGCTGAGATTAAGTGCATTTTGAGGGCTTTTTTTTCCTGTTGTTTATCTTCTCTCCCCCTTTTTTCTATTCTTCCCTTACTGTCAGCTATTATCCCTCACTGCTATTAGTGTTTCTGGGACTCCTCTTTAATTTGCTGCCTCAGAAATGCTTTCAGCTCAGACACCTAGGCTTGTTGGAATTACGTATAAACTACGTGTAAACAAAATCTGATAGAGGACAAAAGGGCTCCTCTGTGAATAAAATAGTTTTGCAATATGGTATTTCTATTGACTCTTCCAAGACACTTTTCACAGTTTTCTTGATTTCATCTGCATTTTAGATGAGGAAAATATCCTCATATAAGGCAGAGACTCTAGAATAAGCCTCTTGTCCATGGATGAAAGTGTGAGACCTAGAATGTGTTTATGCCTAGTTCTCTGCTCTGTAATAACAGTGCCCTCAATGGAAATGTCCTTGTTGGGAATGCGTTCACAGATATGGGAGGAACCCCAAGCAGTAACTTCTCCTTTGCAGCTCCTGGTGCTGAACATGTCTTAGGCTGTATTTTAAACGTAATATTTTATGATTCTACATAAAATGTTCAGGGACCAAGCCCCCAATCCTTAAGTAACATAAGCTTCTGAACACCCTAAATTTAAATGCAAATAAAATCATTATAGTTATAAAATTCCCTGCTGGTTTTTTTCTTTCTCTCACAAAATTTCTTATTGTGGCTCATTTGCTTGGCTTGACCTCTTGACTATAATAAGTTTACCAGCATCTCGCCATAATGATACTTATCTTTACAAAGACAAATATGGCCATATTTCTCAAAAATTAAGATTAAGAATGTAGGTTACTGGGATTTATGAAGACTATTTTTCTTTTCAAATAGTTGATCAGTATCGTGGAATGTAGTTAGACACCTTGGAAAGCTATTAAAAAGAAATATATCATGAATTATCAGGGAAGAAAAGCCAACACACAGAGGACAGTATGTTAGATGACTTACCTATGTACTCAGCTGATCATGTGGGGCCAAGGAGGCTCATTTTTATGTTTTACAATTAATCCAGCCTAGATTAGCCATGTCACGTCCCCTTAACCACAGGCGTATGAATCTCAGGGCAGACAGCTGTTGGATGTTCCATTCTGGGACTGCTGCCCTCAACAAACACTTCTGATTCTCCTACATGGTCACTTGGCAGCATCTGTGTGCACCCATATGGCTGGATGGCATCATGCCTTTGTACAAGTCAGTTGAATTGTTTCACTAGGACCCAGGTGCCAGGCAAACCTGGGTTAGGTCTAACTGCCTCTGGAACTGTGCAGCTTCTTCCTCAGAAACAAGTAGACCTTTCCTTATAATTGCTTCCAAGGTTACGACAGTGTATTTACTGACATTCTGTTATTTTCTCCACTATGTGGACATTTTCTATAAAGATAAAAAAGGAAAGAAGACTATTTCATGCAATTATTAAGAAGCTGGTGCAAAAAACCAGCAAGATAAACCAATGTTGGCTGTCACCTGCAGCTACAGAATCCACAGCATTCCCAGAACATCCATAGCTTCAAGATGGACCAGAGCACTATTGGGCATTCATGACACTGAGAATGGTTGTTTAACTTTGTTTTCTAATTGGTTTCACTGTTTAAAGTGGCAACAGTAGGCAGCAGTAGTAGTATCTTTATATGATAAACATAATTGAGATGGTACATATGAAATACATTGAGCTTCTTGAAATAAACTTAGGGGTTTATGTGAATACTGCATGCTTTGATGAGGAAAGAAATTGTGCTCTTGCCCTGCAATTAGTAAACAGGTGGTTAACATTTGCATCTTCTTTTTTACTCTTTCAAAATAGCTCATTTTTGAATGCTACTTCAGTTTATAAAACACTTTTACCTATATTATTTTATTTAGTTCACATGAAAATTTTATGAATTATTAAGTAACAAATTATTATTATTATTGTTATTAATTTCATTTTATAAGTATGGAAACTGGGTTCAAAACAGTATTGATTTATCCCAATGTTGTCCAACAAGTTTAAACACTGAAACCATTATTGATACAGAGACATTTTTTCTGAGAGTTCTTTGCATTTACAATATAAAAGGAGTTCTTGAGAAAGTATACTCTTTGAGATAGATCAGTTTTATTTCACTATTTACAGCCTCTAAGCAGTTGTGCTTGATTAGAAAATATATAACATACATTCAAGGTTGCTTTAATAGAAAATATCCCTGATATTAGCCACTGTAATGTTTTTCTTTTAACCTAATTCATAAGTAATGTTTTAGAACAGTTTCTTGGCAGTATTGTAGTTTTGAATTTGTTGTTTCCTATTGTGGCCAAAGAATTTTCATTTGCATAAACAGGAGAAAATTTTTTAGGATTTAAAAAACTCATACTATTCTACATATAACATCAAACTTTAAGCATCACTTCTAATTAAGACCTGTTATGGACATCATTATGACTTTAAGTTCAGTTTATTAGAGCTATTGGGAATAAATCAGAAGAGTTATAAATAAAGAGGTTTTGAAGGAGATATTATTGCTTAATTTGACTATCATTCTCTTTTGGATAGGATATATGTCAAAATTGACCCTTGTAGAGGCCAGGGATTTAGCTCAGTGGTTCTGCAGCCTGCCTCACAAGTGCAAGGACCCGAGTTCAATCCCTGGTTCCAAAAAAAAAAAAAAAAAAAAAAATTGACCCTTGTAAATTTTTGCATTTAAAATATAATGTAAATAGGAGAGAGAAATTTGGTACCTAGGTAGATTATAAAAGAAATTCTTAATATTTAGTACAAGTAAGAAAAGTTTGAAAAGTTGACTTGCTCTTCAATCAGTGTTAACATGTGACTATTTGGAAATAGAAAGTAGTTACAGCAGGTTCTCTTTGTTTTATCACAGTACAAATATCCCACCATTCCACTCATATTTATAATGTTGCTTTAATATGTAAAAACCTCTTTTAACTTTTGGGAACTTTATTGAAATATATTTTGCATATCATACAATTCACTAATTATAAGTGTACCATTGGAAGTTTTTAGTAAATTTAAAATTATGTGACTATCATTACAAATTCCCTCTTGGCCATTTACAGTCCATTCCTGCTCCCAACTCTGATTTTCTTTCCATTTCTTCTGCTTTTCTTAGAAAATTCAAGTAAGACTACAATATGTTGTCTCTTGTGCTCAGCAAGTTTCACTTCTTAGTGTATAGTAACCTGTATAGTTTGTTTCTTTTTTGTTGATGAGTAGTATTTTATTGCACATATAGCTCTTTTTTTAATCCACAAGTTGTTTGGTATTTGGATTGTTTCTACTTTTGACTACTTTGATGAATGCTGCAATAAATATTCATCTGCAAGTCTTTGTGTAGAAATATGTTTTTATTTTTCTTAAATACATACCTCTTCATGAATTACTAGGTTGTATGATAAACACCTCTTAATTTTAAAAGAAAATGCAAATTGTTTTCTAAAGCAATTGGATCAGACTATTTTATTTCTCACCAGCAGCTTATGAGGGATCCAGTGTGTTGATTATAGCCATTCTAGTTTATGTGTATTGGTATCTTGTGGTTTTAATTTGGATTTATGTAGTTTTCTATTGCTGTGAGACAAATGACTGCAAAGTTTTTAGGAAGGTAATATGCTTTTTATCTACAGTTTCCATGGTCAGGAGTCTGATTATAGGTTCATTACCTCAGGTTTCAGTAAGCTGAGCTCAAGCTGTTGGGTGGGACTTACCTCATCTGATGCTAAACGTCCTTCTTAGCTCCTAGATGCTAGCTTCTGTGTGGCCCACTCCAGAGGAAGTTCACCATCTTGTTGGTTGCAGAAGAATTGTCATTTGAGTCTTTATTTCAGAGAAGATAGGGTAGTCTTGAAGAGGGAGAAGGAAAGGGAGAGGGAGAGGGAGAGGAATTAGGAAACTCACCCAGGATGATTTCACTTGTGATGAACTCAAAGTCCACTGTTCAGTGTAGTCATCTTATTGTATCTGGAAAATCCTTTCACCTTTGCCATATTATTCAGTCTAATCACCACAGGAGTGAAATCCCATTGTTACACAAGTATTTCCCACATGCAAGGGGAGAGGAAATACACAACAGGAAGCCGGAAGCTTGGTAACCAACTTAGAATTCTGCCTAGCACAATTTCCTTCATCACTGATGCTGTTGACCATCTTTTTATGTTCTTCTTAGCCATTTTTTTTTCCCTTTGGTGCCGGGGATCATCTTAGCCATTTTTTATATCATCCTTAGTAAAATGCTATTCAAATGTCTTGCCCATTTTTACTGGATTGATTGTCTTACTGAGTTATAAAAGGTTACACTTTATATTCAGGATGCAAATTCTTTGTCAGATATGATTTGCAAATATTTTCTTCCAGTTTATAGCTTTTCTTTTTACTTTCTTATTGGTGTCTTTTGAAGAGCAAAGGGGTTTTATTTTGATGAGGTCCAATTAATCATTTTTGTCCTTTTATAGTTCACACTTAGGACCATATATCAGAAATTTCTGCCTAACCTGAACTGGAAAAAATTTTCTCCTGTTTTCTTGACTTTTATAGTTTTTAAATTTAGGCCTGGGATCCATTTTAAATTTTGTTCACAGTATACACAGAGTTTACTGAAAGTGGACTACAGTGTCTATGTTTGGTTATTTATGTTTTTGGCATATATATATCCAGTTGTTCCAGAAACATTTCTTGAAGAGACATTTTCTGTATTGAAGTGTTATGCTACCTTGGCTGAATATCAATTGACCATACACATGAGGGTTTGTTTCTTGAATTTCTCTTGTTCCACTGAGATATGTGTCTACACTTATGCCAATACCACACTGTCTTTATTTCTGTACCTTTATAGAAAAGCTTGAAACCAGTTAGTATATGCCCTACAACTTTTTTAAATTGTTTTGGCTCTTTTCACTAATTTGCATTTTCATACAAATTTTAAGATTAATTTGTTAAATGCTATGCTTACTGGAATTTTGATAGAAATTCTACTGAACCTGTATATTAATTGGAACAGAATTGATGTCTTGGCAATATTGTGTCAATGTTTTATAGTTTTCAATCTTTGTACAGGTAGATTTCTTTTGTTTATTTCTAAGCAGTTTGTTTTATCAAGCATTGTAAATAGAATTGGTTTCCTGATTTATTTGCTAGTATATGAAAATGTAATTGATTCTTGTATACTTCTCTTATCCCAAATCTTTTTCAACATTATATCTAGAATATTTTTGTAAATTCCATAGGACTTTTTTTAGTAGGATTATGTCATTAGTGAATAAAGACAGTTTTATTTATTCTTCTATAATCTCTATAGCTTTAGTATCTTTTTCTTGCCTTATTGCATTGTTTGATTAGAACCTCCAGTACAATGTTGAAAGAACTCCTAAAAGAACAAATGTATTAACTTACTTAATACCAAATGTAATAATAGTACTGTTTTGTGTTTTTTTTTTGTGATGCTAGAGCTCAAACACAGGGCTTCATGCATGCTAAGCAAATGTCTACCACTGAGTTATACCACAGCCCTTGGTATAGTTTCAAGGTAAAATTTGAATCATACTTATTGTGTGTGCCTTTTTCCTAAATGTAAATGTCACTTCTGAGTACTTATTCTAAATATCATCTTTTGTCTAAGACCCATGTTCCTTTCCTTTCTTCCTAAAAATTATGATGATTCTGTTTTTTGTATAAACAGTTAAATATGCCTGCATTTTACATTCTGCTATGAACCCAGTGATTCAAAAATCAATGGAAATCTTTCTTGTCTTTTTTTCTCTGGTGTTAGCAACATTTTTAAGTGTGGTTTGGTATATTATTACAACTTATATGTATTTGAAAATGGCTTGCTTTTCCTTAAGACACTTTTCTTTTTCTCCCCAGGACAAAATGGAGGGCACATGATCTGAAAGCAAAAGATTTAAAATGTACCTGCTAGTTGTTTGACTTCTCAAATTTAACTAGTCAAATTTTTTTGACTTTTCTAAATGACTTCCTTTTTTTATTCTGTGTAGTAGGGGAGTTGAGCCTTAGATTTCTGTATTAGTGACTATCCTCTATTTTCTTATTTTATAGTTAAGACATACTGTTTTATGCATCTTAAATGAAGTTAATCATTAAAAGATTTTTTAAATTCAAATTTGTTTTCTAATCACACATTTTCTCAGATAATTGAAACAGATCTAACTTGTCATATAATTATAGGAAACACTCATGTTAAAACAAAAATTCTTCACAAACAGCATGGTCATTAAATAGGTACAACTTAGGAATTAACCATGAGAAATTGCATATGCTGAAGTTTTTCCATCTTTCTTCCTTTCTATGAAGACATATAAGAAGCAATATTATTACAGGCATCATTAAAGACTTCATTCACCCAAGTTGTTTTGCTCCCTGGAATTTTGTGGCTTATTATAATTTCTGAGTAGTAATTTTTTTCAGTAATATAGAATTTTATTTTAATTGTACTAGAGTTTAGTCTAATAGAAATTAACCCTGTTATTAAATGTATGATAATACATGCCATATATTTTTCTACATCTAGCATGTATTATTGTTATACTAAATATATGATCATAATAATGCTAAATCTAAATATGTACATTATTGCATTTTGACCCTGATTCAGATTGATTTTTCAACTAAAGACAGTGTGCTTCTCAAAACCACAATTATTAGACCGTAAAGAACTGAGGGTGATCTGTTTTATTTTCGTGGGGGTGGGAAAGCAGCAGGGCAAAGCGCAGGATAGCAGCATCAGCTTATAGTTTTTAGCAGTAGCTCAGCTTTTTCAAAAGGCTCTTTTTTCAAGAACTGCTAAAAGGGTGTTCAAAAAAGATGAAAGCTACATGATTAAAATGAAGCTTGCTATAATGTTTAACTGGCAGTTTATGCTACATAGTCTATATACTCTGGTCTAATCATCTTGTATTGTGTCTGACTAGTTTATAGTAGATGAAAGTTTCTTGGCCAGAAAGGACCTTGTGAAATTAGTTCTTATTAGAAAAAGTATGGATGACTGCAAAATTTGGAGACAAGCTGATTTTAGTCCTGTGAAATGACACAAATAAATAATCAGCATGATGGTTTTGGTCTAATTTGGAGGGGGAAAAACTCAAGTGGGGTTTGTCTTTAGAAATTCCTAATACATAGGATTCCCATCAAATTAGAATATTATTTCTTACTGCTCTGAGTCCATGTTTTAGGAAAATCAATGTACATGTGTATATAAGAATGCATAGGTAAAATATAACATGAAATATGAATATAACACCCTGGTACATTTAAATTAAGTGGAATATTAATTGATGATTTAGGATATCAGGGTGCAGAATTTAACTTATTTTTGGTACTGGGGATCGAATTAGGGACCTTGCGCTTGCGAGGCAGGTGACGGCACCACTGAGCTAAATCTCTGGCCTTAGGGTGCAGAATTTGAGGTCAGAAAATTTTGAGCCAGATACACCGGCTTTCTTTCCCTATGATTGTTAGACTGTCTTTATTTTAGAATTTTTGGTAGTTCTCCCAACCATTGATAGTTTCTATAGTCTTCACTTTTTGGATGAGAAAGCATGTAGCTATTTTATTCATAGCCCATCACACACTATAGACAGTTTATATTAGAATAGTGCTCATGTTTTCATGTATAAGATTTGTTCAGTTTCTTCTTAAATACATTTTTAAACTTTTTATATTGTGACCTTAGCCACTTGATGCTTTGATAAATTATCAGTTATTAATATCAGTTCCCACTTAGGTATCATTTACAAGCTAAAAGATAATATGAAAGCATATAAATATACTTTTATTACGAAAGTAACAGGACAGTTTCCTTATTTTTAAATTCTAAACAAAAACTTTGGCTGAGTACTTTGATAAAATTCCACTTTGGCAGGGTGACAGGTTATCTCTACAGATACACTTTTTGTTATGCTTTGTGTCTAGATGTCCTCCCAAATCCTCATGCAGTCATAGGGCTTTTTCACAGGTGACTTAATCTAAAGTGTGTGACTCTGAGATTAAAGGCATGTGATTACTAAATCAGTCCACTGAATGTTTTTGTCATCACCCTAATCTCAATAGCCTGGATACAATATAAGGAGCAGAAAGACGCTGTTAAGTTTCCTTTTTTATTGCTTTTGGTACCTTCTGGCCGCCATGAACTGTGCTCTCTGATGCCTCTCTGCCATGTGCCTCTTTGCCTTGGAGCCAACCAACTATTGGCTGAAACTTCTACAAACTGTGAGCTAAATAAACCCTTGCCTCTTTAACTTTGGGTGTCAGGTATTTTGTCTCAGCAATGAGAAAAAAGTAACTAAGACAGAAATTTGGTACCAGAGAAGTGGGGTTTTTGCTATAACTGACCATGTGGTTCAGGAGTCTTTGGAAATGGCTTATGGGAAGAGTTTGGAAAGGTACAGAAACACAGGCTGAAGAAGTAGACTGAGTGAAGCGCTTTAGGCTATACTGTATGGGAGATTCTGGTTGGAGCTTAGAAGACCAGAAGAAGGCTGATAGAAATCTTGCCAGTAAAGACCAAGCTCAGGAGGTTTCTGCTGGGAAGGACTGCATTGGCTGTTGGACTCCAGATGATGTGTGTTATACCTTCTCAGAAAGTTTGTCTGCATTTTGCAGATCTCCTGAGACTGAGATTAAGAGTGGCTGACTAATTAATCTGGCAGAAGAAATTTCACGTGTAATGTTGAGGCAGTGGTACAGATACTGTTGGATGCTTTTAGCCAGATTTATGTTGAGAATCAAGACCAAAGAGCAGAGCAGAATGATTTAAAACATTTTGAGTTTGGCCAGAAAGGAAGCTCTAGTAAGGTTGCAGCCTGCAAAGATAGAACAGAGAAGATCTTGATTGATGAGAAGGGATAGGAGAATAGAAAATATGGCCTGAGGGCATCCCAAAAAAGCAGCAGGACTGCATCCTTTGCAGCCTCAAAATTGCTAAAGTGAAAGACTTTGTTTTGAGAAGAGAGTCCCAGAGTACCATGTTCCAGAATTGCGGCCATCTAGGGAAGTTGTTCCTTGGGATTTGGTTCATAGGCACAGGACCCCTGCAGCCAAGAGAGAAGGAAGCCTGGCTACTGCTCCAGCTGGCAGCAGACCTTGACTTTACCCATGTGGTGCTGGTTTTAGAGACATGTAGAATACAAGAGCTGTGGGATGAGGAAGGCTTCCACCCAGATTTTAGAAGAAGGCCTGGGAGGTCAGGCAGTGTGCCCCTTAGAGGGCAGTGTATAAAGCCGTGAGTGTGAAGCTAAAGATGCAGGGGAGACCCCAGAATTTTGGTGAAGCCACAAACGTGAATCATCTGAGGAAAGCTGCAAGGAGGGTGCAGAACTGGCCCAATGGAGAAGCTGTGGGAGCTACAACCATCTGCAGTGCCATAGGGTCAGAGCCACCCAAGCCCTCTGGAGTTTACAACTTGCCACCGATTGCTGGAGATGCTCCAAGTGGAACTGTGAGACTTAATGTTTGTCCTGCTGGATTTTGGACTTTGGTCCCATTCCTTTCTATCCCCTTGTTTGTAACTTTTGAAATAGAAATGTCTATCTTGTGCCATTGAATGTTGGAAGTGTTTTGACTTTCTGTAGCTAAGAGTTCACCTTAAATTTTAGAGGAGACTTTAGACTTGGAATTTTCAGCAATGCTAAAAAATGTTAACACTTTGTTAGCTATTAAAGATGAACTAAATGCCTTTTGCATAAAGGTTTTTGCATGAGTCTTTGGGGGTCCAGGAGCAGAATGTTGTGGTTTGTGTCTAGATGTGACCTCAAAGCCTCTTGCAGTTATAGGGCATTTTCAGAGGTGACAGAATCTAGAGTGTGTGATGCTGGGACTAAGGGTGTATGATTACTAAATCAGTCTACTGATTGGTTTGGCACGGCCCTAATTCCTGTAGTCTGGGTAAGATAAAAAGGGCAGAAAGACTCTGTTAAGGTCCCTTTTTGTTTTGCCACCTTCTGGCCACCGTAAACTGTTTCTCCTCTGCCAAGCCACCCTGCCTTGGAACTAGCAGATTATGGACTGAAACATCTGCAAACTGTAAGCCAAATAAACTTTTTTTTCCTTTAACTTTAGGTGTTGGATATTTTGTCTCAGCAAAGAGAAAGGTAACACAGTTTTTCTTGGTGCATGACTGCATCATTTATCTGAGTTGAAATGTTAGCTGATGGGGCTTATGAAGGGAATCTGAAAATAATTAAAATAGAGAAAAGATAGTTATATTCTTGTGATCCTATGTAAAAACTACTGATCCTTCTAGTGAGAGCCATACAGTGTCACTTCTGATCTTACATTAAAATAAGCAAAGCAACAAATCTTCCAAGATATTTTATTTCTTGGTTACTTTGATCCCAATATTCACCTGGAGGATGTGTAGGATTTTTTTTTCTTTCTCTTTTGTTTTGTGCCAAACTGTGCAAACAAAATATTCTTTGACCTACAAATTGCACAAGTCGGTTACTTCCAATTAATCTTTATAAGCTGGTGAAAGGAAATTTAGTGGCTTCTGTAGTTTGACAGTTTTAAAAACAAATTGTCTTCGAGTAGATCAACATTTGAAATTAGGGAAGTCTAATACAATCACGAAACTATACATTTTAGTGACACCTGCTAAGTTTCAGGTGTTTATAAGTTGGCCATTCAATTTCTTTTCAACCTGAAATATAAAGTCTTTACTCAGCAAGAATTTTAAACAAAATTTGCCTTAAGTGACTTCTTTTTTGTTCTGTAATCTAAGAGAAACAGAAGTAGAAATCTTAAGGACTCAGACATGTTTTTATGGAAGAACTTCAAAACAGACATAGGTGGGCCATATATCCATATTATGGGCTGGTGCCCTGTAAACTTGAGAAAAAGGGAGGAGAAAAGAGCAGGGAATGGGACAGTATGGGAACTTAACTATTAGTGCAAAGGGCTGGTTCACAAGCTTATTAGATGGCAGTCTCTAATGAAGAAATATGATCTACACCTAGGCTATGAGCCTGTCACTTTCAGATGTATGCTAATGACCAAGCTAGTTTTTGTAGGCTTTGTTCTTAAAAAAATTTTATATTAGTACATATTTGCCATACATAGTGCTCATGATTTGCACAAGGAATTTGTACTTGTACATAATATTACCTTAATTTTTCTTTATTTTTTCCTATTCTCTTCCCCTTCCTTCAACACTTACTTTTCCCCCTCCCCATTTACAGAATCTTTGTTTCCATTTTTTCCTTCTATTCTTTGTTTTTTTAAAATCCCCTTTCCCTTCCTTCCGTTCATCCTCCCTTGTTCCCCTGTAGGCTTCTTACCTTGGGTTCTGTTTCTGTTGGCCTGCATTTTGTTGGTGTGAGGAAGATTCCAGATGGCATAGTTAGGTCTTCAGTCATATTTTCTGTTTCACTAGTGTCTTATAGACCATTATTTGCCTCTATGTGGTGCCCTGGGAACAGAATTTTCTTGTTTTTGCTCTTCACTGTTCTAATTTCAAATCCCCCCCACACATACCTCCTACCCCCTAAAGGTGACAGGAAAGAATCTGATGAACAGATTCTTGCTAAAATATTATACAGAAACTGGATATGGTGATGCATGCCTGTAATTCCATCTACTCAGGAGGCTGAGACAGGAAAATTGCAAGTCCAAGGCCAGCCTGGACAACTTAGTGAGATCCTGTCTCAAAACAAAAAACACAGTGGAAGTGGCTCAGTAGTGGAGTACCACTGGGGTTCAGTTCCAGTACAACACACACACACACGCACAAACAGCTTTAGCCTCTCTCAAGTGGCCTTACAGGGTTAATGGATCTAACAAATCTCAAAGCAGTTGCTTGTGAGGGAGAGAAGTTCTGATCCTCGTGGAAACACCAAGGGGTTAGAAGGATTACAGTAGACTGCAGGAGAGAAGCATCACTGGGAGCAATGAGGGGTCATGGAACCAGTCGTGATGTGAGGTAATCATCAGCCACACACACCCTGGACAAGTTCTTTGGTTGGACTTGTTCCCCAGACTTCCCAGGAATACAGGAAAAAAACAAGTTGATTCAAGCCTATTCACTCAGAACTATAAGTGTCCTCATACATCACCGGTCACCTTATGTTGTGCCTTATTTTCACTTTACCTTTGCTTCTCACTGGAACAGTATCTGAGGTTCCTGGGAACCATATGGCAGGTTGGGAGGTCACCTTGAGTGAAGCTCTTTCAGACCAGCCTTTCACTTGGCAACCTGCTGCCTTTATTCTTCTGCTCTGCAGCAGGTCAGCTTCAGTTACACTAGGGTGGTTTTGCAGAGTGTGAATTCTAACATGACAAGCGTGTGTATTTCTCATGAAGTGTTTACATATTTACATGGTCATTTCATAAATTGGGCTGACATTTCCATTGTTTCCTCCTTGCATTATCTTGCTTTGGTGCATGCTTTAATAGTTTTTATAAACTTTATTGCTCCCTCCTGCTCACTGTCTTTGTATGTCTTTGTATTGTTCTTATGTCCTGCTGGGGTGCAGTTTAATGAATTATTTTTCAATAAAAATGATATGATTTTTACGGCCTGTTCACAGAGATAGTGATCTTAATATAGTATTTGTTTTATTCTATACCCTTGCACGTTTGTTTAGATCCTACACGTCATCATTGCTAGCATCTGAGTGTCACAGGTATTGGCCACCCAGGCTCAATGTCCTTCATGTAATGGTCTCTTTTATTGCATATTTAATACTTTATCTCTTCTCATCTTCTCTCTGGATCTCTATCTTGAATTCCATTTCAGATAGTTTGGCTTTTATGCCAACATCTGTACATTTGCTTTGCATTGAAATTCCACAAATAACATCTTTGCTTCTGGTGGTCTCTTGCTCAGTAATTGAATCCACACATCCCCAGGAAGTGTTTTGTGGGGTGATTTAACAACTTTAGTTTTTTGTCAAAGTAAGGCTTATTTGAATCTCTGTAAATAAGTCAGAATTTGTTTTATGGGCACCTTTATTTCTTTCTTTTCTTATTGCCTCCAACGTTACAGCATAACTCTTTTTCTTTAATCTGGTTGAATTGTAGAGATTCTTATATCTATTTCCAAAACTGTAATTGCTGTTTCAATACCAGCACTACTACTAAATATCATTCCTTTTTATTTAGTCTTGTTCTTCTGTATGCTATATAGATATAGATATAGATATAGATATAGATATAGACAGAGATCTATCCCCCATCTCCCCTTCCTCCTGTTCCTACACATCACATTCCTTCAGTGTTAGGCCTAAGTTAATTAATGCAAACTTTCATGACAAGGGAGATCTCAAACTTGGAATGCTTCTGGAATACTCTTCTTTGAATCAGTTCAATGAAAAATTTAAAATCCCCCCACAGTGAAGGTAATATCTTGATATTTGCTATGCCAGGTTGTGTTTTTAGTTTTTTAAAAAAAATTACCAGCAGTTACATCAGTTAAAATACTTCTGGCTGCACATAATAGGATAGGTAAAATATAACTGTCTGAGCATTGACATGATTTAATTATCTTGTTAAGAGAAATTTGTGGACAGGCAGCCCCAGTGTCTCAACCAGGTGAGCCAAGACCTGGATTCTTCCCTGTTTTTCTGCTCTGCCATCATCATTACATTGTCTTTTCCACTCAAGTCTTGTTACCTCATGGTGAGGAAATGGTTGTTGTACCAAGCAGCAAAGCCTTATATAATAACTTTTGAAAAAATATGGAAAATTGTGAAATATTTCCTGAAAGCTCCATACAGGTTTTTGGGCAAAACTGTGTTATATTATTTTACTTATACTGATCACAAATATGGAGGAATGCAATTACCATGAATGATTTAAAGCCATTATTAGTCAGTTTCTGGAAATGGACACATCACCTATACAACAAACAGAAGAGTTATTTTGCTTGTTTTTGTTTGGTTTGCAAAGGAGAGCAGATATAGGAACAAACTTGGTTCAATTTGGACGGGCAACATATACATTTACCTTACCAGAGATTGAAAAATGTTGAATTTAAAAGTGACAAATGTAACTCCTGTACACAATTGGATTTTTTGTGTTACCCCAGGGCCTTCACACTACTTCACACTATACATTCCCAGCCTCCCATCTCCTTTGAGACAAGGTGTCCCTAAGTTGTCCGGATTAGACTCAAACTTGTGATCCTCCTGCCTCAGCCTCCCTTAGTGCTGGGATTACAGTTATATTCCACTGGGCCACATTGCATTCTAATCCTCAATGTTAGTGTAGGTAGTGAATGTGATTTTTTTTTTCATCTTAGAGTCATCAAGATCCATTTGTAAAAATTATTCTTATAGAAAACATTCTATTTGCAACAAGTTACTCTACTAGTAGACAAATTTCTCTTGCAACACAGTGACATGCATATTTTGACATTTTATTAATATATGATAACAGCTCTGATATAACCAGAGCTGTGTTTGTTTTTACTTGGGTTCCACTGGCTGCAATTGCAACTCAGAAGCCTGTAGTTCTCAAGAAAACAAAGGCTGTGCCTCCTTTTGTTCCCAATCATTTCCTCAGTGTCCCCTGGGTCTCTGGTACATAGTGGGTGATTAGTACATACTTCCTGAATAAATGAAATTCAGGCTCAGGCATATGAAATTGACATTCTGAACAGTTATTTTAACTCATATTACTTGCTTATATAATATGCTGTGTGTTAGGAATGAAATTTAATATCTGAATCAAATAATAAAACAATTTTATTTGTCATCTTATAGCTCCCTTTATGAGTTTATTTGCAAATAGTTTTATCATATGCCTTTCATAAGTCAGTAAACAATTTCCTCCACTCTCTTGGACCTGCTGTAAGGCCAGCCCATTCCATAAATGGCATCATGAAGTACCAAGAAGGAAGGAAGGAAGTCACAGATTTAATGTTATTCCTCTGTGACTATCTGCTCGTCCTACATGCTCAAGTGTAGAGGGGAGGTAAGAGCAGTGAAAGGCAAGGGTCAGCCATGAAAGGAGTGGAAGGAATTAGTGTGCAAGCACTGGCATTTAAAAAAAGAAAAAACTTCTTTCCTTCTCACTTGTCCAAGTAGTGAAGGAAAATGTTAATGGGAAGGGATATGGCAAAGCAGCATGTCTCAGAGTATTTATATTTCCCCAAAAGGAACACCAGTATTAACTAATTTCCTCTAACAGTAAAATACATTGAAGTAAAATAAGCGGAAAGTTTCCCCAAGCCATGCAAACCTCTCTCTCCTCTAAACTTGGCTTTTACATAATGAAACTTTTCTAAGAGATGAGAACCAAATAACAAAAGCTAGGGGAGAAGAAGTGGGTTTCAAGGGCATAAACATCATATTGCCATTTGTACTGATTTTCAGAGGCAATTTAAAAATTAATCCAGAATGTTCAGGTCATTGGTATTATGAAAGCTTTTTATTGTAATCCTAGACAAAACTTTATTATGCCATAAAGAAGCCAGAAGTCTTTAGTAAAAATTATAGTTGACAGGAAAATAAAGTCAATTCCACTTAAAGCTAAAAGGTATACTAGGTCAAGAGCTCCTTGTATGTATCTTTTACTTTAGAGTGCATTTATAGCTCATGAAAGGAAGTAGATTGATATTCTTAAAGTTAACTTCCTTGTGTTCACAAAACCCAGGTTATCCAGGTGGAAGGATATGGAATTAAGCTTTTATTACTCTGCCTGGAGCACATGAGAGGGTGTAACTAGCCAGAGGATGAATGTGCAGTTCAAGAGACAAGCTGCCCTCTTCTGAGACCACACATTTCCCTCTCTTGTTTTTCACATCTCTGCCAAGTACTTAAATACAAGTATCTTGAATGATAATGCTTCTTGGAATCTCATTTCATTCTTCACTAACCAATCTTGGTTGCCTGAAATTAATCATTATCATCGTATTTATGGAAAGACTGTGGGGTACATAGAAAAGTTGACTCAGGGTTAGGATAATTTCAGCTGTGATCTTTGCCCTGAAGGAAATTAGAATCTATTAGAAAGATTTATAAATATACAGTTCAGTTTTCATTATATAGAGCCAGTGTATTCTGGGGGAAAAATTAGTGTAAATGGAGCTTGAGTTCCTAGGTGATTTCACAAAACCTGTATATCCATAATGAAACCAGTGATAAAGCTGACCATCTGTTATAAGCCTGAGCTAAGTGGGAATATCTTCATCTCTCCTGGATACTGGCTTGGTTCTGAGCAACATTTTGTAATGGGTCAAAGTTGTTCCAGATACCTTTCCATCAGTGCACTGTGCCTCCTTTCCTCTGCTAGTAATGTTTACTTGGGGCCCACAGAAACCCAATGTCCTAAGATTGGCCACCTTAATTCCACCACAGGGGATAAGAAGGTAAGATAGTCTCATTAGCCTGAAAGAGTTCCATGCTTCAAATCATCTTTTCTTCTTTGTTATTAAGATTCCAGTTCTCCTCCTGCAGCTCAGTTCCTTTTAGGTTCCAGGGAAAAGCAAACCCATGGCATCAGTTCATGCTGTGGTGTGAATTATTAACAGTCTTTTTATCTACTCAGAAGATTCACTCTGTGAACAACTATGTTTTGCTAAAGCAGACAAATTTCTAGTGGTATACTGGTGTTATTTCATACAGTGCAGCAAAAGGGAAAGAAACATTAAATTTAAAACATTGCTTAAATGTATTTGGGAAGACCACTCAAAAATATCTGTTGGTGCTTTGGGTTTTAAATATGAATAGTCACAACAAAAGTCAACATGTACACACGCACACACACGGAAACTATAGTAAGGTTTAGTGTGAAGGTTAGCAGAACCATGGGGGAATATGTTGTAAGAGCTCAGAACAGAGCAGGGTGCTTTTCTTTGTGGGGAGATCGCTGGATGAGCCTGGAATGACAAGATTTTATAAACGGAGTTGAGATTGACAGGTAGTCTGAGACAGGGGAATAGTATAACCAAAGCACTGGAGATCTAGTTGAAACTCTGTCACCTGAGGAGGCCACTGCCTCTCAAGAGATCGTCTACCTTAAAAAGGGAGAGGATCTGAAATCAGCACCTGAGCATATGGAGACTGCCCATGATTTGAATACTTGAATTCTTACAACCTCATTGAGAGCACGCACCTGAGAGAGGAATAAATCAAGGTTCTGCAGGACTAAGTACCTTGCCTAAGACCCTAATGATCTGTAAAGAGCAGAGCCATGATTGAAATCTCAGCCCACCTGGTTCTAGAACATGAACTCCTCAGCTTCTGCTGCCTCTGATTTCCTCCCCCAGGGAGGGAGGACTCAACAGCGGCAGCAGAAATGGAGGTAAGAGTGCAGGAAGGTGAGGTGGGGATCATCAGCATTGTTTGCATATGGACACATTTATTTAAACCCTATGTAGGCAGAGAAGGTTATTGTTATTTTTCATGAAAATAATTTAACAGCACTTCTGAAGAGGGCCAGTAATGAAACCCCTCATTTGGAAGCCATTAGTACAAATCATTTATTTTTAGCCATCTTTTTAGATCATTTAGAAACAGGATGACTTGTTTATTTTTTGAAAGCATGCTTAGTTTTGTCTGCTTTTTAAAGACCTTCTCTTCAAATCAGCAAAACTTCTTTGTTCAAGTGGTAGTTCCACCATTTCCAGTCATCCCTGGACGGCTCTGCCAGGGCTGTGTTCCTCTTCAGCGCTCTGTAGATTGGCAAAGAGCCTTCCTCTTATGTCAGTTTGTAGCACTTTTTCTGTCTTGGGGTGGTTTGATCTTTCTTTTGGGGGAATTGTGCATAGTTGTAATTTGGGGGGATGAGGAACTTAGTTTGCTGTCACCACAGTGCCTCCACTTGGAGGTAGATCCTGCCCCCACCCCTTGCTACTTGACTGGTTTTGCTTGCCCATTCCCCAGGCCATTGGAGCTTTCTTACTCTTCTCCTTGTTTGTTAGCATTTTCAACCCAAAATGGGCCAGAAACTGAAGAAGCCAAGGCAAATGTAAAAGCTTTTGGGAGAATTTTGTTGGGGAAAGAGGTTAGAAGTATCTTTTTAGTAAAGTAAATGTGGGGATTATCTATGACTTTTATTTTTTTAGGGTAACCATGATGAAAAATATTAGAATTAGGAAGAATTCTCTATAATTGTGTTGGTAGGGATCTAATGGTTAAAATTATAACTTTAGTGTACTTCCCAGCCTATTTATATTGTTCAAAAACCAGTTTTATCCAGGTGTGAAAGTAAAAGGATAAGGCCCTGAATTCAGGTGGAGCTACTAAGACAACAGCTGTAAGCAAATATTTTCCATGATAGAATTATTTAAATCATTGATATAAGTAAAATATAGTCATCCCCCTTATCATCCAGTTCCATCCAGGGATATAACCAACCATGAATTGAAGATACTAGAAAGAAAAAACTGTACTGAATGAATACAGACTTGTTCTTGTTCTCAAATATAATGACTATTTGTAAACTTTACATTATATTAGGTGTTACAGGTAATCTAGAGATAATTTAAAATATATGGGAAGATTGCATAGATTATATATAAATTCTGTACCATTTCTTATATGGGACTTGTGCACCCTTGGATTTTGGTGTCCAAGGGCAATCTTGGAACCAACCTCCCATGGGTATCAAGGGCCGACTGTGTATGTAATTGTCCTTTCAGACAATGATTGTATCAACCCATGAGGCTTTTGCTTATTTCTAGATGTCGCACATATTTGATTCATAAGTGGTGATTTTTCATCATTAAAGAGATTTGTAAACATCATTATAATTATTTTTGCCCATCAACTGACTTACTTGTTTTGGGGATTTGTTTGAAAACTATTCTGATTGAAGACTTCTTTCCTTTTTCTGTCATTTGACAGTCAAATTTGTTAGTTGTGAAAACAAATCATTTTATGTGTTATGCGTCACTTGCTATTAGCCTCATTTATGGTGGAACTGAATTTGTCCTTTTCCCTCACTGATGAAATGCAGGCGTACTGTGCTGGACTCCTGCTCAGAGAGAAGAGAGATGCTAGTGGCATAAATGGATGGAATAGTTTTGTGTCCTTTTGTATGGTGTCTGGCTGGGATGGTTGAAGGACAAGAGATTTTTTTCTCCAGCAGCAGAGGTGTCTCCCTCTTTGGTATAGAAATCTTATACCCCAGGTTCTTTGACACATCACTGACTGTTGGAGAGCATGCAGCCAGTGTTTACTGCTGGTTCTTGGGTGTTAAACAGCCCTCCACTGCTTTTATTGTACCATTAATTGCACTTAATGCAGCTGCATTTCTAGTACGCTTGGCTAGGCTCTGAAAATTAAGTAGAGGGTACTTTGTTATAAAATTCACTGTAATGAGCTCTGGTGGGACAGGGTCTGTTAAGTTTGAAATTACCTTGGGCCATTTCTAAAGGACTTCTTAAAATATTTCACATCCATAAAAGTTTGTTACTAGATAAATAACCATGAAGGGTGTTAGACCAGGCAGAGGGAAAGCCATGTTTCTCCTCCATGCCTCTTCAAATAATATATGGTTGTTTTGAATATTTGAGAGTGGTGTTTCCTACGTTCTCTTCTGCCTCCACTATTTGCTAAATTCCAACTTTTAGGCTGTCAGTATATGAGCTCTGGTTTAGCTGTTTCACATAGTTTATATATCCAGACTTGCCATCTCTCCCTTTTCCCTTTTGAATCCAAATCAAACATGGAACTAGAATAAATATAGGACCCCTCTCTGGGTATACATAAATTGGTTCAAGACAGGGTCACACGTCTAAGACAAAACACTGAAGAGACAGCTGTAACTACTAACCAATTAGTTTAATGTTAACTACCAGCCAGGGCCTGATACAGATTTCCTGGTACCTGGCTAATAGATGCTTAAAACGACTTTAATTCCCCTAGTATTCTTGGCCTATATGACTGACTGCTGTAATGTTTTGCAGCTAATAAAATTTCAGATGGTCTAATTTACTGGATAGCTTTACCAAAACATCCAAGTAATCCATACATACTCATTAGAAACAGGTCCAGAAGAGTGTCCCTTAGGACTGATTTGAAAAATCTCTCTGGGATCAGCCTCACTGAGCTTTAGATGCACTGGCACAAATCAGGTGGAGGATCTTCTATGGTTTTAGTGCAGCAATTTATCTGAGTTTTGTAGTTAAAGTTTGAGCATGAGGTAATTAGAGCCCTCCAAGCTTGAAATTCATGAACCTTATTCCCCTTTTAATAGACTCCATACAAGCTTGCCAAGCTCTCTGACTGATATATAAGGAGACTTTGTTAAAAAGTATCTAGTCAAATGTAGTTTTAAAAAATTCAAAATTGGCTTTCTTTTACTTTTAGCCCTTACAGGTATAAACAGAGAAGATTGCTGCTTATCATTACCTAGGGTCAGTCAGCAGTCTGGTGTGTGCTTTGGAAATATTCACTTGTCAATAATCTAACACCTATGGCCTTACAGTCCCACACCCGCTGCCTAGGTGAGTCTCAAGGAATGAGAGGTGGCCAAACAGGACCAGAGACCACAGAGGGTAGGATGTCATGGGACTATTTAGTTTCATCTACTATGTAACTCTCTTGGCACAAAATAGAAGATAACCTTTATGCTACTATTATTTCTGTAGTAGGAGTGCATGAACACATGTCCCTCCATTAGGTGGTTGAATTCAGTTAAGTATTTCAATAATGTCCATGTTTGTGATTTTTTTAGAAGTTCAGAATATAACTGCAGATTTTTAAATATGTAAATAGATATAGCATATGTATGTATATATCTAAAGCAACCACAGAATACTACTTTTCTTCCTTTGCTCTCATGAAAGGCTGTTATGCTAAAAAAAACCATAATGGAGAATCAAAGTTCAATTATACATAAGGATTTTCATATATACCAAGATATTCTAGCTCCAATAACCATTTTCATTGTTCCTATTTGTGAACAAGTATAACCTTGTGATGTAATTTACACTGCAAAATCTGTAAGTTTTTTTTTTAATTTACGAAAGATTACTAGAACTCACATCTTTGAGGAAGGAGAAAGTAGCTCACATTTACAGATCACTTCTAATGTGTCAGACAGTGTACTAGACCCTTTACATATGTCATTTAATCCCTGAACATTATGTTGAAGTAGGAGGTAATATGTTCATCTCTCTGGAGACCATATTTATTGAGATTTTTTTTTTTCTTACTGGCTCAATGTCACACATAACCTAAGAAGTGACAAAAGAGTAGCGTTTATGTAATCCTACCATGGTGACTTTAATCCTCATCAAAAGAGTTTATTAGCACACATTTTATCTCACTATGGAGAGATTAAAAATCCACACTGAATTAAATTTTTTTCCTTACTCTTTATTAGGTAAGTGCTAGAAAACTGTCACAAACATCAATAAATAACCTTGACGTAACTCCTCGGACAGGGTATTATTGTCCCATTCTTCAGAATGGAAAAACTTAACACCTAGATGTCAAGTGTCTCATCGTTCACCAACAAATAAATGAGAAAACTCTTACTAGAAATGAAAGTCTCTTTTTCCGAGAACTATGATTTTCTTACTAAATTAGAGCTGCTTCCCCATCTTTTCAAGTAATCTTAAATACTCATAGACAAAGATGAATATAAATTTCAGTATTCAAAACATGTTGCTGAGGACAAAGCTAGACTTCAGTTGGTACTACCTATGGAAGGAAGTTCTTTCTAAAAGGGTGAAAATAGTACATAAAGTTTACAAACTTAAGACAATATATAGTACTTATGTCATCTCAACAATTGGTAGAAGTCTGTAGAAACAAACAAGGTAGTAACAGTGCTACAAATGAATAACAGTGAACTTTCTCCAAGAAAATGAAAGTGGCTATATGGTCCCTATCAGATTCTGAGAACCCCAGACCAGGCTGGCTCTGAGAGAAACAGAAAAGAGAAAAGCTAAAAGGAGCATTTAGTATTTGCTCTGATGTACTGAGGATAAGGTTTGTATAAACAGTATTTTTGAAATTTCATGAAAATTATCTTTTTCTACTGTCACCTAGAAAATTTAACCTCACTGCAGATGAGGTGATTGCTTCTATGAGGACCATCTCTTGGGAAACAAAGCCTCCTGTGTCCCACAAAGAGCAGTTGTGGCTTTCTTTGTTAACCAAATCAAAATTCATTAAATAATGCAAGAAAATATGAGATTCTTCTTTCAATTGCCTTTTTAAGAAATAAAAGGCACTTTAGCTTTTCTATTATACAGTATAATATTCTGGGTATATTAATAATCTCTTCCAACACTTGGCTGTGGGTATTTGACAGATCTTGGCTGCAGGAGGAAAGACTTACTGCTTTTTGTGAGCTAGAAGTTGTAGGGACTTCAAAACAGTTTGGGTCATGCCTCTATTTATGATATTTAAAGAGCTTTTGCCATGGCAAGAGATTCAAAGAGAGTGTTGGGGCCAGCTAGACTG
Organism: Heterocephalus glaber; assembly: GCF_053883595.1. Classification (NCBI taxonomy): domain Eukaryota; kingdom Metazoa; phylum Chordata; class Mammalia; order Rodentia; family Bathyergidae; genus Heterocephalus; species Heterocephalus glaber. Next base: position 14,342,221 of record NW_028258403.1, read on the forward strand.
AGAGAGAGAGTATCTTTGTTGATGAGTGAAGGGATGGACCATTATGATAGCATGAAGCAAGGAGGAGGCCTAAAACAGCATTAACCCAAAGGGGTCTTGCGTGTTTTCTAGCATTTTGCCTTCTTTAGTAAGCCATGTATACGGAGTTGTGTGCCTTCATGAAACTGGCAGGAAAGTCACTGCAGTGGTTCCTTGGGAAGATTGCTTGTTTTCCTGCTTACACAGTGGAGAAAACTGAGGAAGGAGGCAACCCTAAAACAGTGAGGCTGCTAGAACCCACGGAATGGAGATTCATTAATAGGATTGAGAGGACAGAGGTTAGAGAGGCCACCGTGATGGCTTGAGTTGAGATGTGTCCAGGCAGCTTTGGCTATTGAAACATACTTATGAACATGGATTGCAGATTATTGTGTTCATTGTCAACTACAATTTGAGATCCATACTGGGAGGGCCTGACCACCACTCCCTGCTACATCATTTTTATAGATTCTGGTTATAGTAAAGTATAAAAATTTTTAAAATAATGCGTTGTCTGTCAGTTTTACCTAAATTCCAGGTAATTTTGCAGCTTCTTTAGAAGGTTTTGCTTCTTGCTCCCTTTCATGAAGTATTGCTTTTATTTCTCTCAGTGTAAGCATCCCAGAGTACTTTGAAAACTTCTTCTCCCTGAACATTTCCCCATTACTCTCCTTGTCCACATTTCATATTTTATTCTTCCAAATTTCTAGAAAAGGAACTTAAAGTGCATAAATCATAATTTTCATTTTTCAATTACTCCTTGCCTGATTGCAGAGTCCCTGCTGATGTCTTTGGTGTCCCCCACCATGTTTGACAGTTGATGAGTTTCCCTTTACAAGGCTACCTTTCTCTGCCTTCTGGGACACCACTGCCTTCCTGTCCTCCTCCTACCTTTCTGGCTCATTCATTCTCATTCATTTCTGGCTCCTTTTCCTCTGTGTGCCTCTAAATGCAGATGTTCCCTAGGCTGGGCACCCAGCCCGGCCTCCCATTCAGCCCTCTTTAGGCTGCCTGGCGTCATCTGAATGCTAATGACTTGCAGCCAAACCTTCATCTCTGCCAGAAACTGAACTCTCAGTTTAGGCCCAATGAACATCTTGATGGGTTTGACCTAAAGGTATTTCCAGTTTAACATCCTCTCTTCTCCTTAATGCTGTCTTCTCCCCTAAAATTTGATATAATGTATTTATTTGTTAATGTTTAATTATATTTTATATAAACTGAAGGTTGTAAAACTTTATATTTAATGACAGTGGTAGAGAGAATGAAGTCCCAACCATGCAAACCAATTGAGATGTACTTTTTAAAAATCCTATGATTGACTAATTTGCTGTCTGAGTAATATTTACAAGTCAAAATTTGGATTCTGCTCTTGTTTCTATAATGACCTTTTATATGAAGCAAAATCCTGGGATTAAAATAAAAAATTGGAACTCCCCCTCTGCAAAAAATAAAAATAAATTAAAATGTCTTATTGCTGGGAATGATGTAATACTTTTTGCTAACCCAAGAATTCATACTCAACTCTTTCTTTTCCTTTCCAAAGCTCTCACAATACCTTTAGAATTTAACCCTAACTACATACTTATAAACTTATATACTAGAGTTAATTCCTTATCCTTTTTGCCTAGACTGTGGAATGGCCACTATCAGCTTTCCTCCAAACACAGTCCTGTCTGCATACTACCCTGCTGATATAGCATACACCCATGCTCATGTGGCTCCCTGCTCAGACTTTTCATGGATTTTTCATAGCTGTGTACCGACTCTGAATTCCTATGCAGTGTTTGAGGTCTACTATGATTGGGCTCACAGATGCCTTCTGCCCTTTTTTTCCCCACATGTGACTGTCCCATGTCTTGCTCAATAGTGCCACTTTATACAATCCTCTCTTTACCTCAACTTCCCCACTAAATCCATTTTCTTAGAAAACTTTACTCATTTCTAGTACAAGTACCTTCTTCTCTCTCACCACTTTGAGTTTCACTAGAGGTAGGTGCTGTTTCTCCTGGTATCAGTCAGCCATAACTTTACTACTATCTCAGGACACTCTTAAGTTCTTTAAGGGTACTGGCTCTTGACAGTTTTCTTGAACATGGTAAGCTCCTCCTATTATAAAGCCTTTATGCTTCTCCCCCTTCACCTGAACATCACATTCCTCTTTTACTTTACTTATATGACTACTCAGATTATATGTTCTCAGAGAGGTCTTCCCTAATCTTCTATCCTCATACAGAAATCCCTGTCACTTGTTTCCCTTCCCCTTTGCTTTCTTTTCATACTGCTGCTCATGTATAGATGTGCATCTATTACTATTATTGATCTTACTGTCTGACTCTTCTACTAGAATGTCAGCTCCATGTAGGATTACTTGTCCATTTTCTTTGTTCACTCTCTTATGGCCTGTCACCTGGCACTTAGTAGGCTCTCAATGAATATTTAGATGAATGATTGAATTATATCCTTTCCAACTAACATAGTACCTGAAACAGAATAAACACTCAGTAAAGACTTACTAAAAGAATAAATGCAGGACCGGGGATTTAGCTCAGTGGTTCCGCTGCCTGCCTTGCAAGTGCAAGGACCTGAGTTCGATCCCCTGTACCAAAAAACAAAACAAAACAAAACACATAATAAATACAAAGTGTGCACTTGACCACGGTTAAAGAAATTCCTGTGCTTGAACCCACCACACTGAGGAGAACCAGGGCTTTCTGGAAAAGAGAAGCAAGGCAGCTGGAAGACAGATAAAAATGACAGGCTAGTGGCAAAGTCCATTCTCATCAGAATTCTGGTTCAGTTATTCAGTTCAGATTTTTGGCAAGTGATGCAGATTCTTTTTCAAAAAATGTTGATTGATTGCACAGTTGTACCCACTTCATTTGCAAACCTTCATTATCTCCTTTTCCTTTCCTTCCTCTGTCTGCATTTAGAAGGGGAGGAGCAGTGTATAATTCCACAAGGCAATTTTTGTGAATAAACCCACTAACTGGCTGCTTCTTTCAGTCTCACAGTCTCTACACAGAATACAAGTGTCTGCTATGGTTGTGCATTCTCTCTTCACTGAATCTTCTTGCATTCATTCATTTGATTACTCACTCATTCATTCAACGAATCACTTGTTCAGTCCCACTGATGGTACAGGGTATATGTAGATGCTTTGCTCTTACCTAAAGCAGGAATTATTGAAGTGGAATCTGTGGGTGGGTTTGTCTGAACTTTTCTGTAATTGTAAATGCAAAGGTTTATATTTGAATATTAGGAGAAGGGTTTACTTAAACAGCTTCATTATCCAAAGAAAGAAGCATGTTAAGAACCTCTGATAGAGAATGGCTTGAGCTCAGACTTGAATTTAAATGGCAAGTCTTCAAGTTTTTCTCCTAAATGTTTCATGGTGGGAATATTCACGCCAGGTTATGCTTGTATCTTGTTTGGATTTCAAATCTGATAGTTTTGAAAACTTGTTAACTCATTAGCCCACTCTAAATTATGCCCGTTGCTCTTACTTAGTTTCTAACTTTGCCTGAATTATCCCCTCTGTAAGTCTCTAAGGGGTAGATGGACTGGTAATGCAGACCTTGAACTGCTGTTATAAGCAAGACTTGGATCCTGCGTAGCATTGATAATTTTGTGACCTTTTGTTTATATGAAATGAGAAGAAAGATGGTAGAGTTGTAAGATCTGATTTTGGTTTCCAGTGGTAGCAACTGTGTACGTTTACCTAATCAAGTTATGTCTGAAGCATTCAGCATCTTAAAATGAATGCCAATTACTGCTGGCGTAGGACATGAGTGAATCCTTCAAAAGAAAATTCAGTGGGCAGTTGCTGACACTCAGTGAATTGCTGGCACTTTTCCCAAGTGTGTGTGAAATGTTTGTACTGGTTTGAGACCCTGACTGCACTTGGCTCATGGAGTTTGTGATGACACTGTAGATTTGATATCTTACCCTAGAAAAGCCGGAAGCTGGCAACAACATGCAGGGACAAAAAGTCCTAAAGGTTCCTGTTAAAATTGGGATAAAGATAGTTTTAGTGAAATAATCTTCAGCCTAATCTCTGCTTTTCATGACAAAAAGGGAGAGCTGGTGTATGCTAAGTACCTCCTGGGGCTAGGGACCATGCTCTGCAGTGTTCATTTACTCACAAATATTTCTTATGTGCCTTCTGGGTTCTGGGCCCTATTCTAACTGCTAGTATTTCAGCAATGCACAAAATGATGTGTCTGGCTTTGGAAGGTAACTACTAGTGGGAGAGACAGATGCTTTGCAAGCAAGTTCCAGGAGGAAGATTAAAATGGGGCAGGGCTTGTGACATGGCCTCACATTTGCCGTAGGAAGCATTCACTATTTTGAAAGATTGAGAAATCGAGGTTCACAGAGCCTAATTTTTTCAATACTACCCAACTAATTCGGGATAAAGGGAAGATCTGAAACAGTGTGCCTGACTCCAGAACCCTGTACACAACTATCACCCCATAATATAAGTCTTCCCCAGTGAGATCCTTCTCTAAGCAGACAGGACAAGCAGCATTCTGGATGAATCATTTATCTTACAATAAGGGATGTGAGTCATGATAGTTCTATTCAGAACTCTGAAGGGATATAATAGTTTGATGACAGAATTGCTTCACACAGTACCCAGCTGAAGGCTGTGATGTAGATGTGTGTTTCAGGGGTTTTGATGTAGGCAGTGGTGTTTAAATAAAACAGGAGGTAAAATTGTAAAGTGAGGGTTGGGTCTCCTGAGTGCAAGTGTCTGACTGTGATAGACCGACCATTGGTGCTGCAGTTTAAGGAAAAAGGTTGCAGTGGACTAGATGATGAGTGTGAGTGTGGGGCCTTACATGTGTAGCTGTGTTAATGTGTATTCAGCCTTGGCTTCCTGTCTGAGTAGATCAGAGTATGTGATCTTAACCTGCAAACCCCAGTTGCAGAAGAATCCTATTCTGAAGCCTTTCCTGACATTTCTTCTTCCTGCCTTACCCTGAATTGAGTTGCATATTTCTGCATTTCATTTGTTTGCATATGCCTCAGTCTCCCCACTAGGTTCTTATCATCAGGAGTCTCCCCATTAGGTTCTTATGGTCAATATGAAACCTCTTCATTTCTATGTCCTCTGACACAGTTCTTGGCACCGAGGAGAGGCTCAACAAGCATTGTGCATAGATGCTTTTAGCCTTCTTCTAACATACCTAGACATGGGAATGAGAGACTGGCTTACATCTCTAGCACTAAGGTCAGTGGAGTTAGAATCTTTCATATTGTAAGCCTTCACTAAACTTTGGCTAGATAAATGTAATACCAAAGCTTGAGATTGTTGAGTTTGGGAAATTGATTGGAGTAACTTCAAAAGCAGGTGCTGTTTATAAATAGAGCCTTGTGTCCTTTGGACCAACCCTTCACTGTCTCACAAACTATTTATGTTGACTGTTCATTTGGCAGAAAAAAGTTACTGAACATTCTGCCAAGAATTGGTGTGGCCCAAAAGCTAGAGAAAAAAGGGTGGCAAGAAAGGGAAAAAGAATGGCTGAGTGCTTGAATGGTGTAACAGGAGAGAGAAGAGAGAGAGGACAAGAGACATGGCCTTCTTTTTCCCACAGAAACACACGCAGCTTCTTGCAGAGCCACTGTTTCTTAGTTCCCTGTCGTATCAGTGGCCTAGGAATGCTCAGAGGATGGATGGAGCATTAGACTGGAAGTAATAAGGTTTGCTTGGCTTACCTTAGTATTTGTAGCAGATGGTGCAAATGTCATAACATGAAGCTTTGGGATCTGAGTGGAAGGATCAGCCTGAAAAAAAAAATCAAGATAACAAATGTGGACCTCTTCTCTTCTCCGGCAAGTGCAACTGACATGCACTGACTACTGGTAATCTCCACTTCTTCATGCTGGTCATGGTCCTGCTGCTGAGTGCTGTTGAGGTCAGGGCGGGTCATAGCCAGCAAGCAGCACTTATAGCATAAGATTTTAAGATAGTTTACAAAATGAAAGTATAATAATTCCCTTTTCCTCTAAGGAAGCATACCAAATGTAACCCTCATTAAAAATTTACACTACTCAAAAAAATTTTTACTGTATTTGTGGCAAAGGTAATTTTTGGCAGTTGAACACAAATACTAAATTTCATAGTTACTGCTATATTCAAGTCTCACATCTGATCTGTCCTCTATTTTATTCTTGGAGAGTGTGATCAGAGAGTACTTGATATTTTTCTATGAGTTGTGGCTTAGTTCGTGAGAGACACATGGTATTTCTAACCTAACATACTCAGTAGGAGGTCTAGCAAAAGGTTCTCATGAAAAGAAGAATTTAAACAAGAACAGAATAAGCAGACCCAGATCAGAGCCTGAAGATTGTACTTTGAAAGTAAATATCTTCTTAGCCTGGCATGGTGGTGCATGCTTATTATCCCAGCACTCTGGGAGGCTTGGGTAGGTAGATCACAAGTCAATCCCTATGTGGGTAGCTCAGTGACTTAGTGAAACCTTGTCTCAAAATTTAAAAAAAAGTGAGGAGGGCTGAGACTATAACTGAGTGCAGAGGTACTGGGTTCAACAGTCAGTACTAAAAAAAAAAGTAAGGAAAAAGAACCAAAAAGGAACCTTAAATCAGGAACACACTCCTGGTCAGCCTTGGGGTGTGGGCAATGCCCGAGGCCTACTTTTCATGACCTGTGACTCTTTCGCCATGGGGGAAACCCTCGTTCATGGATTGTGTCTTGGTCTTGACCACCAGCAGAGTGCCTGTCTCACAGTAAGGACCAACGTGTTTGCTACTGTAACCCTGAGCCAGAATAAATTAGGATGTGTCACCTTGCTTAGCGCATCTTAGATAAGACTCAAAACCCTGCCACTCAAAGACTCTCCTATACTCTTTATTCTGAAGTCGTTTTGTGAATCTCACCCTTAAAATTTCCCCATTTTGAGGGGGTGGGTATACAACCCAATATATTCCATATCTCTGGACACATGACTAATTTCTTACCTGTTATTTATTTTATAAAGAAAAAAAGGAAATTCTCCACTCTACTGTGCAAATAGAATTAAATAGTTAACTCTTTGTCAAGTTAATGGAGCTAGTAAATATACTCAGGAAAGCATTGGCTGTCATTTAAGTTGTTAAGGACTAAAGTCTTTTTAAAAAGTGCCCTTTTTTGGTGCGCATGAATGTGTGTGCAAAGAGAGTTATTTTGAATAACACAAAAAGTAAAATTGGAATGATAGAGTAAAAACGACTATTTTAAATAAAATACTGTAAAAATCCTCTTTGGTTATGTAGGGATTTGTTTTGGAGTGCCAGGAATGCAAGGCGTGTCCTTGTGCATTAGGCCAAGCCTTCCCCTCCCCTTGCATCCCCCAAGTGTGTCCCTCACATACCCATGTCCTGAGCCTCTGCCCATGCCTGCATTTTCCTGAAGATCCATCCTCAGGGACACTGACTGTCAGGGCTTCCTCATTCATCCAGATGCTGTGATTCCAGACAGCAGCTTAATCCACTATTAGGAATTCCATTGTCAAGGGGAAGTGTAGGTTCTCCCATAAAGAAGCTTAATCGCCCTAAAAGTGGCCCATGTGAGAGCCATACAGTAGCTCCTATGATAACTACCAGATTGCTACAGAAAGGCCACTTTCTTCTCTTTTCAGCTGCAGACAGAGAAATATCTGCCTCAGAACTGTCATTTCCTTTCATGGAAAAGGAAGGTGGTGAGGTGGGCAAAGTTAATCTTTAAAACGGAAACTTAGTACTAAAAGGAAGCCCCTATAATTTGTTGCTGATCAAATACAAGAAAATATTGTCAAGAGTTATTACAGTGATATTGGGGTGCTGTTTTACATTTACAGGACTGCTGTTCTGGTGTAGAATATTGCAAAGACAAGTTATTAAAAGTCATGTAAATGCTAGTTAACTATTAAGAAAATGAGAAGGATAAACCCTCCCTCTTAAATATGGCAAATTTTACCTTTTATTCTTTAATAATTCAAGCAATATAAATATATTTCTTTGAGAAGATGTGGTTTCTTTTGAGTACATGTAGTTTCTTTTTTTTCCCCAAAATCAATAATCTATTTGTAAGTATTAAAACCTTCACAGTTGCATCATCCCTAACTCCCTTCCCTAGTACATTCAGCCCATGCTTAAATTGTGGGAGAAATTTAAATAAATGGTACATCAAAGAATTTTGAGTTAACACAAGACTACTTAAAGCTTCACTTATATTCTTAGATTAAATATCTTTTTGTCTAAATTGGTTGTACTAGATAATAAATAGGTTCTAAGATAGGAATTAAAAGACGATAGATTGAAGATAGATTTTTAATTTTTAAAAATCCTCTAAATAAGAATATAAAAATAATGGGCCAGGGATTTAGCTCAGTGGTTCCGGTGCCAGCCTCACAAGCGCAAGGTCCCGAGTTTGATCCCCAGTACCAAAAAAAAAAACAAAAAACAAAACAAGAATATAAAAATAAGCCTGATGTGTATTACTCCCAAATATAGATTTTTTTTCTCCTTGTATTCATTTTTAATCACCCTTCACATGCCTGATTAACAGTGTTTATCCTTATTTCTCTTCTCTGATCATCCCTTATCCTACATTTTGAAGAGCAGGTACTAATCCTGGTAAAAGTGCATTGAAAAAACCTTCTTCTTATTTGTTTTTAGATATTTATAAGATGTATTGCATGAAAACTCCGCATGCTTTCCACAGTGTTCCAGTGCTTTCCATGGCAGAGTTTTAATTATAGCACTGCTATGTGGGCTAAGCTGGAACCTAGCACTGCCTCTGTGTCTGTTTTCCAAACTGAAATCCCTGTGTCAAAGGCATGCACAAATAGCTGAGAACTTCAGTGTTGAAAGGATGCAATTTGTGATCTTAAGCAGTAGGCAGGACTGTAAGGGCCAGATTCAGAAGGAAGATTTAGTCCCATGTTACATGCAAACATAGAAATGTTGATTTTGATGAGAAAGCACACATATACTAATACGTACCTCTTAAAGTTCTGAGGCACCTTCCTGAGAAACCCTCCCTGGCTTCCTTAGCCCTACAGTAAGGAGGCTAATTGAGATTTTTCAAGAGAAATCCCTTTGCTTTTCTTCCGTAGCCATGGAAAGACTCATTAAGCATTCTATACTCCAGTCTTTCCCAAACCTTCACTTTGCTTAACCCAAGTGCTAAAGCCCAGGAAGTGATGTCTAGGGATTCCATTAAGCATGTCCTTTGGCCTTCCCTCTGCCAAGCCCAGTGTGGGAACACATCTTTGCTCCTCCTTGGATGAAGGATTCGGAGGGTAGCGATCAGAGGTGAGCCAGCACAGAGCTTGCCTTTTTACTGAGTGGATGATTCCATCCTTGAGATACTACCTGCAGAACTTTAGGGTGACCTTCACTCACTGCTCCCCAGAGTATTAGGAGTTGAGAAAGTCCCTCTGAGATGATCCTCTAGATCTGCCAATGCTAGCTTTTCCTAATAAAACAAACTGCTAGAAATTCTGCCTCACAGTGTCACACCCGTATACACCTTAGGATATCTTTTTCAAGGGATCCCTTCCAATAGAAAGCCCCTCTGTTGCTTGCCTGTGGCCTGTGGTTTACCTTCCCTCAGTGGACTGTGCTACTGAAGGGTCGACTTGGGGAGGGCTGTGAGAGAAAAGGGCAAGGCAGGACATAGGCTACTAGGGCTCATGTCTTTCCCCTTTCATTATGTGTGTCCACTGAGCTGTCTTCTTTCTGTTTTGTAATGAGTTCTTCGATGGCAAGTTGACCTTTTTCCCGAATAGGTCAAATTCCCAATGAGTGCTAATCCTCAGCCTTCCTCACATTCGTGCATCCCTGGAGGAGAGGAGCACTGGTCAGGAAGATGACTGGGCATGTGCGGTGGATTTCTGAAAGAGAGATTGTCTTTTTACTACACAGAATTAATTCTCAAAGACCACCCTGTGAGGTTATGCTGAAGAATCCAGATTAGAACACTGTTGCTGATACTGTTGAGGGGTAAAACTGATTTTTCAGACTGTGTTTTCCTTCTGTATATTCTACTTTTTGTCGAGAGTAAGGCCAAAAAATACACAGTCCTAATGACTCCAAAGAGTATTTTGGATTTTTAAAACAGCTGATCAGGATTTCCGTAGTTGAACTTTTAAAGTAAAAAATCTTTCTCGTTTCATAACTTTTGTTTAAAGTCTCTTAACACATGAGGTGCTCTATGTTTAACTCTTGTAAAACACAACAGTAGGATTATGGTGCTTTTTAATGATAGTTGTATACTGCACCTAGTTTTGTTTTAAATTGCTTAAAATTTTCTTTTGAACTGTTTTTAAGGGTCCATAATCCTTATAGTAGATATTCAGCATCAAATGAGCAAATATTGAATATAATTTTCTTTTGAATTATTGTTTGATTTTTTTCTTTTCATAGTTTATATAAGCTGTTGAAATTACATAGCTCTCTTCACTGTCAGTAAGTTAGTGACATAATCTTCATAGACAAGGGATTGTATCTTTTTTTATTTGGGAGTGTCCTCTGTGCGTGCGCGTGTGTGTGTATGTGTGTGTGTGTGTGTGTGTGTGTGAGAGAGAGAGAGAGAGAGAGAGAGAGAGAGAGAGACTTGGCTAATTTAGTATTAAGTTTTTAAAGTCTCTTAATTGAAAAAAAAATGAAATATGTAAGCAGCTGAGATGAAAGTGATTGTTCATCAGTAATAAGTATAAATTTTGTCTGGGGTAGCAAAAGATTTAAAAAGTCAATTTTGAAAACGGAAATCTAAGAAAGCTTCATAAAGCATGATTCTCATATGAGAAAATGCCCTTTAGGCCTTCTTCAAGCATTAATGATCCTCTGTAAACATAATAAGATTAAACAGAGAAACGAAGTAACTATGTTTACATTGTTCCTGAGTTATCAGTGTCTCAAGTCTCAAAATGTCAAATATGATAGGTTAAGTGCAAGATAAGTCTGTATTTAACATCTATTCAGTTACCAATAATGCCAGCATTAAAGCAGGGATCCTACCAGGGACATAATGGGCTCCTGTTTAACATATTTATGTTGGTTGTAAAATTAGGAACTGTCATTACAGCCCCACATCACCTGCATAAGTGAAAAACATATAAATCAAGAGAAGTTCCAGTGCCATAAAAATGCCATTGAGTAAAATAGCATGAAACTACTTACAAGATACTTGTATATTATGCTAGCATATATGGGGATGCATGCTTCAGTTTCTAGAGGATTTAAAGAACAAAGACTAACTGCAGGTGGGACTCATGGATGCAAGTCCTGATGAAGACATTTATTTGGAGAGCAGCCTGAGCCCTAGTGGGAATAAGTCAAGGAAAGAAAGGCCAGCAATGACCTGGCTTGAATCACCCCTGAAGGTTTTTCAAGACAACGGTTTCTTGGGCTTCCAGAAGGCATTTGAGCTACCATCTGTTGTTATTGGAGCTTGCCTCATGGGCCTGGTAATAAATAAATGCTTCTGTACATTTCCTGAGATATTTTAGGGTCTCCTGTAGGTTAGTGGCCATTGCTCTTTTGTGTCCCTCTCCATCCAGTTTATTTGTAGAATAGCTTATGTTTTCGACAATTGGTACATTTTTAAATGAGGTACCGTGGTTTATTTTAAACTTTATAATCAAAAGCCCTGAAGTGCCCCCCAAATTATGAACTGCTAATAAGCTTTCTGAATCACAATTACTGCCTCAAAAAGAGAGTGGACAGTCTAGAAGTCTTTCAACTCCCCCTTCTTCTCTCCCAAAAGCTACCCACCCCCATAATCTTAAAAAAAAAAAGGCTGCAGATTTTATTCATGTGGGATCATTCACACCAAGCTACCATAATGTGCAATTAACACTCTAGAAACTGAAAACAGTATTCAGCAAGACAGCTGCATTATCAAAAATGCCAAAGGAGTTTTGAAGGGAGTAATGTGCATGTTAGAATAGGAAATTAATCAGAAATGCACACACATACATAGTGGTGCTGTCTTAAATATATTTGAATATATTTACAATATTAAAATATTTAAAATCTTATGTCTATGCTTATAATAAAGATTAATCTTGGGACTGAAATCTGATTTTTCTGTTTTAAAATCATTACTATAGTTGTATGTTTTGCTTCTCAAGCAAACAAGGATGCTGGAGTAGAAATCTCTTAAGGCTCCTTCCAGCTGAAATATTCTTTAATAATAATCACTCTTCAATTTTATTTTATAAATTTTTCCATTGAAAAAAATGTTCTTTTATTTTTCTCTTTCCAGTAATAAGGGTACTTAATACTCAGGCTATTTTCAAAGTGCCTTTCAGACACTGCAGTGGTAAACTTGCTACTTTTGCACAGCATATTAAATAAGCGTATTTATATTATAATCCCTACTAAATTCAATTTACCAACTCAATAACTGAAATGAAACAAAATTCTCCCAGCAATATTTTGCTGGAATTTTCTTGTCAACTATCTGAAAGTATGTTTAGAAGTCAGAAATACAGAATTTTGATATTATTTTCAAATAGTAGCATGTAGGCTTGAAAAAACAGAAGTTTGTAATAAAATTTTTCATGAAAAGCAAGAGGATGTGGAGAATTTACTTGTTGGAAATATAGAAAATATATGAATCTTTTTTTTTGTAAATCACTGTGAAGAAGTTTTATGATGCTTGGAAATTACAAAGAAAAAGCCAGAGGTATATGTTTAAAAGCAAATTAGCACCCCATGTTTTAAAAAGTTGCAAAGAGGAGACCCTCACTTCTGGATCCCCAAGTATTATTCCTTAAAGCCACTTTTATAAGGATTGTTGGGGTTTTGTGAGTGGCAGGTGCCTGAAGGCAGGGCTTGTGGAGTGTTCCAGGAAGGAAATGACTACCTCCAGGTTAGTTGGAGCATGGTAGTGTTTGGGAACCTCAGGTAAGGACAGTCGCTGATGTGGTTAGGCACACGCTGGTAGAGGGCCCGTGTGTACTCCCAGCCAGTCCTGTAGCACAGTTACAAGTGAATATTCAGTAACTATGAAATCCAGCCATCATGGGCCACTTCTCATTAGGGCAAATGGTCATTAATGAGAATCTCTTATCGATTTGTTGCTTTTATTAAACTGTCATTACATTAGAAAATATAATAAATGTCCTATTTATTTTTTCTTAGCCTAGAAGATATGAAAAGTTTAGATTTCTTTGGGGTGAAAAGTAGTTTGTAGATGCCTCAAAAATATCAATACCTTAATTTTCTACCCTTTTTTTGGTACCAGGGATCAAACTCGGGACCTTGCACTTGCAAGGCAGGTGACGGCACCGCTAAGCTAAATCCCTGGCCCTCAATACCTTAGATTTAAGAAAAACAATGTATTAATGTATATTAAAGGAATATGAACACCTGTGTTTTTGCTCTAATATACTAGGAAGAACAAAAGGAACTTTTAAAAGCCTGAGTATGGCGTTTGGTTTTCTTTTTTTTTTTTTAATGTTTCTAGAAGTTCAACCTATACTACGCTTATGTTCTGACAACTCAGAATTAAAATTAACACTGGGTAGTTTTTCTTTCAGATCTCATTGATATTGTTATTGGGTAATGGTGCAGTTGGACAGAAATTAAACTGATGTTATGAAATCAGAACTCCAACTTAATTGTTTTTCTTCCTTTTCTTTCTTTCTTTCTTTTTTTTTTAAGTTATAGGTGCACAACGAAGGAGAAGCCCCAGTGCATTAGCCATTGAAGTATTTGAAGCACATTTGGGAAGTCACATTTTGCAGGTACCTTTAAAAGAAAAAGAAATTTGTTTTTATTTAACCAAGAAAATCCATGTTTATTCTTTTTATAAATGTTTTAAGTATTTATAAATATTTTTAATTTCAGATGTATTTGTTGCTGTTTTATCTTGGAATTCTGAAATTCTTATGAATTTGTGTTTTTTTTTTTCTTTTTAGAAAGCCATCCTTTGAGAGAATATTAATGAGAAAGGGAGGGCAAGTATTATTTGTGCTGTAATAGTTTAAATGAGTTGCACATTTAGTTGATGTGCAATGTATAGTAACTGGCTGTTCCCAGAGTGATTGTATGCGTGCTGTATTTGTAAGTGGATATATGTGTGTGTCTTTGGAGCTACATATTGTTTTTGGAAGAGCAAATTTTGTTGCAAAAGTACTGTGACATTTTCATGTGTTGCCTAACTTCAGTTCTTTGCTTGAGTTTGTATTTGTTAAATGCTTCCAATCCCAACATTTGCTTCCCCAAATCAGACAATTTCTTAGGATGAAATTTTTAAAGTCTATTTTTAAGTAAAGGAGACCAATAATAAAACATTTTTCTGGTGACTTTCGTGACAAATGAATGCGAAGTTTACTAGGATGAAACTAGTTCCTTAGCCCTTCACCCCAAACTCAGTATCTCACTTACTCAAAATGTCGTTTCTTAAAACTGTGGTATTGATTCAGCACATCTACCTTCATTCATGGGGAACTTTCCTACAGTGTTCCTGCTTTCAGGATAAATGTCATAACCAAACCTTCCTTTACTGTGCAAGTTATTTTTACATAGAATTTGAAAAGGAGACATACTGTGGATATTTAGGCAACTTATTGTGTTTGCAAAAGGCGGTTATATTTTTCTTAGATAAAGTGTGGCTAAATAAAAATAAACTTCAGAAAGCTCTCAAATCAGAGTTTTTAAAAAAAATCTCAGTGACGCTTTTGTTTTCTAAATAGTCGAAAAGTAGTTTGAATCTAGCATATTATTCCCTAGAGGATGTACACTGAAAAACTGTTCTCACTTTCTGCCTGAAAAAAAAAAAAAAAGCTCATGGTCAAATCTCCCAGGTGCTCCAAAGCAGTTCCTTTGCTAGTAGTTTAAGAATCACCCACAGTTATTCACAGGATGTATTCTTGGGCCTCAGTCAGGATCTGCTGAATCAGACTCAAAACCTGAGATAACTTTGATGTTGCATAAGATCTGAGAAATCACAATTCACATTTGCAAATGTAAGGCTTTGAAAAGTCTTTATTTTTTGTTTATTTCACATTTGTCATTTTCCATTAATATCTGTTAAAATAACTCACCCAGAAACCTACCTTGAGAGATTCTATTCTATGATATACATAAAATTTAAGTTTACCTTTGCATTAACCTAGTATTCATTTAAAAAATACAGAAAGAGACATGTTTCTAGATGTTGAAACTTTTATGTCCTTCTTTCTTTTACATACTTTGTTCAGAATCTACATTGTCAAGTTTTGTGGGAGGGCATAACATATGAGGTGTGATTGAAGACTACAGCAAATATTTTACATTTTTAAAAATTTTATTACAATAAAAGACACATTGCCAGGAATCCCCCACAAAATACTCCCTCTCACTTTCAAACACATTTATCTCATCATTCTTGCCACTTTCTGAATTAATTCTGGAAGTTCCTTGACATGAGAATCTTTCGTTGCTCTGTTGTGGTTGCCTCAATGTCCTGAATCAATTCAAAAGGTTTACCTTTCATGTTCACGTTGTACTTGGGGAACAGCCAGGAGTCACACAGTTCCTGGATGACACAGTTCCTATTGGATGAGGACACACTGTAATGTTTTTACAAGCCTAGCTTTCCATTGGATGGCACTCAGCAGAAGCATTTACTGTAGTTGTGATTACACATGATGAAGTCACTCACAAAATAGGACTTCCAGAACTGCTCTAGAAAGTGGCAAGAATGGTGGGATAAGGGTGTTTGATGGAAGGGGAATATTTTGAGCAAAGGGGAGTATTTTGAAGGTGATCAATAGCAAAATTTCTTTTACTGTAATTTTTAAAATTTAAATAATCAAGATAACTTCTTGAAAGAGCTAAAGATATCATATTACAATTATACATACCCATGTTTATAGCAGCACAATTGGTAATAGCTGAATCTTGGAAGTGACCTATATGTCTATCAACAAATGAACGGATAAAGAAAATGTGCCATTTACACACAATGGAGTACTTGCTACCCTTCCATAAAGAAAGAAGAACTTGAGTCATTTGTAGGAAAATGGATGCATCTAGAGACCATAATGTTAAGTGAAATAAATCAGACATACAAGGTTAAACATTGCATGGTTTCTCTTATGTGAGAAACAAATTATAAATAAAGATCAAAATAAAAGGTAGATAATGGGAGAGAGGGAGATAGATCTTTTTCCTATTTTTTTTTGTTGTTGTTGTTACTGGGGATTGAACTCAGGTCCTTGCGCTTGCCAGGCAGATGGTGGAACCACTGAGCTAAATCCCCGGCCCCATATTTTATTTTTTTTGGTACCGAGGATTGAACTCAGGACCTTACACTTGTGAGGCAGATGGTGGAACCACTGAGCTAAATTCCCGGCCCTGAGATAGATCTTTTTCAAAGGAAAGGGAATTGAGATTGAGAGAGGGGAAAGGATGGAGGGAAGATTGGAAAAACAATTGAGGTGTGTTATGTACATGTACCACCTCTGAGAGAATGTAATCATTATGTACTACAAATTTATACTAATGAAAAATAAAAATTTGGCAAAATTTAAATAATCACCTTACAATTTGATTGTACTTCATATACACTCTTGGTTCTGATGTAAGTCAGAACTACTCCTGTTTATATTCTGAGGCACTCAGTCTCTAAAATTTAGTGAAAGAAGTGTCTAAAGAGAAGCCCTAAGATTATTGCCCGGTGAATTCTTTGTGGAAATCATGACTCTAAAGCAGTATGGGGAAGATGAGTTAGGAATTGTGAGAATTTAAAACTGACAGAACTTAAACAGTTTAAATTGAATACAACTCAATATAAAAATATAATATAGATTAGCTGTCTCAAGTGCCCATTTAACATTATGCGTCATTGAGAGAACAGAGGATCTAAAAAGAGGCTGCCAACCCTTCTTCATTTTGCACTGGTCACACTTTACTTAGATGCCACACTTTAAGAGAAGTCTAGACAGCTGGATGTCATTTGGAGGAGAATAATAACATTGACAAGAGAATTAGAAATCGTGGCACATGAAGAATGGCAAAGATCCTGGGAGAGTTTAATTTGGAAAACACATGAGGTAATATATATTTGAAGACTTTTTAAAAAGATTAGGCAGATTCTGTTTGGCTTCAGAGTATAGAAAAAAAGAGCAATGCATACAAATTGAAGGGAAATTTTAAAAAAGAAGAAAAACACCTTCATACAAGAACACTCCCCTATGGAAATCAATATAGAGATTCCTCAAAAAAACCAAAACTAAAAATTTCATTTTTAGGTATATTTCTGAAAGAGTTAAAGGACATCATATTATAGTGATACATGCATACCCCATGTTTACGGTGCACAACTTAGATAAATCTTGGGAAAGTGGCCTGTTTGTCCATCAGTAGGTGAATGAATATAGAAAACATGGTATTTATACATATGGAGTATTACTCTGCCATAAATAAAGGTGTTTGAATCATCTGTCAGAAAAAGGGATCTACTTTGAGACCATACCATTAAGTGAAATAAATGACACATGCAAGTTTAAATATCTCATGATTTTTCTTATATGAGAAACTCAAAGTATGAAAAAACTAAAGAACAAAATAAAAGATAGATAATAGGGAACAGGAAGATGGAGGGGAAAGGGAAACATGAGATGGAAGGATGGAAAAAAAATTAACATGTGCTATGTTCATGTACCAACTTCCCATGATAAGTGTAATTGCAAACACATACTGTAAATGCAAACACACACTATACTATACTATATATACTATATACATATATATGTATATGTATATTAGAGTGTAAATGCAAACACATACTATTAAGAAAATACAAAGGAACAAAAAAGAACACTCCAAATATAACTGGCTACAGTTAGAATAAATTCAAAGCTATTAGCTTTAAGGAAACCTATAGGTAACTATTGGCTTTAGGGAAATATATAAGTAGCATGGTAGGTAGGCTTTTAAGTAAGACTTCCAAACATTGTGGCATCACATAATCTTTAAATTGCCATAGAAACTTTTTGTATCATTTGACTTTAACACAAATGGCTACGGGGTGGAAGAACTATATAATACTCTATATGAAACTATGTAGTCTAATAACTTATTCTTTTAAATAAAAGTTGTTGGCAGGAGGGGATTGGGTAGTAGAAGAGGAGCCTCCTACAAGCTATCTACGTAGTTGTCATCCCTAGTTAGCAGAGAAATCCATGAGCCCATAAACTCATGTCTGCACTACATTCAACAGGATCCCAGGGTTCTGTGAGGATAAGACAGTTTCTACATTTTGTTTCAAGATGGTCCAATGTAGAATCTAATGGATTCACAGGGTCTGGAGATGAGTTCCCCTTCCCTTCCTTCAGATCCACCCTCCCTTCTTTGAAAATGTTTGATAAAACCTGTGTGGTCAGCAAGATGTTGGTACGCTCTCCAGCTTTCCAGTTATAGTCATTTACTGTCCTCCCAATGCTTCAGATACTTAGTAGGAACACAAAATTTGCTTTATATGGCTTCTGTTTTTAACTAGCTTGCATTTGTTTGGGGAAAAGAGGAACCAAAAGACCTCATTAAGTGGAAAGTATTACACTAGTCAAGTATGATGGGGTAATAGCAAGGCTCTGAGTTGGGTATAAAACATCATAGAAGACATCTCAGATTTGTTGGTGGATGGATAGGAAGTTATTAGGTGAAGAAAATGGAAGAATATTCCAAACAAAGAGACCATCAAACACAAAAGCATGGAAACCAGTAATAATATCTTGATTGGGAACCATGAATATGTTTGGTAGGCTGCCTGCCTCACAAGCACTACATGTTACATGCTTGGTTAGCCAACCCAGGAAATATGGATTTGATTTTCCAACCCATGATGAACTCATGGAGAGGGCTTTTATGTAGAAAGTGAATAGGGAAGGATTTGCTTTATTTCCGAAGTTGCTATCAAAATAAAATGGTCTAGGGAGACTTTGACTTGTGAGAGTCTGATATACAGAGAAACATTTAGGGAATTTTTGCAGCAGTCCCAAGGGAGAGGGATGGGAATGAATGAGAATAT